>NW_024116113.1:0-6970 GCF_003073215.2 Triticum urartu | reverse complement strand
TTTCCCCCCCCCCCCCCCCCATCTGTCTGCGGCAGCAGGACGTCAAGCACCATTTGTCCTACAACATTTGATAGATCAACATTCAATATTCAGTATATCAACATAAGACATTCGATAGTTCAACATACGACAAAATAAAACTTAGGACAGGACAACATATTTCAACCAAGGAAATGAAATATTAGGAAATACTAACATATAAAATTTTAAAAGAATCACCGGCGAGATCCCTTTCTTCCTCCAAAATGGAACTAGAGGTTGAAGGGGGTGTAGTGGTCATTGCCAGGGCCGTCGAGTCATCCTACATCCCAATGAAGCCTCAATGAGCATCCAAGTGTTCTTGCGGCGGTGGCAGGCGACCAATTATTTGGTGCTTAAAGATCGAGACTTGAGCATGCAGACCACCGAGTCCTTGTCGGAGTCGGACGAAGATGCGCCACGTGGGTCGGGTGAGCCGACGTTGCTCAATTCGAGTCAGGGCAGTCCGCGGCTTCTCACGCCGGGTTACCTAAGCCACAACCCATGAACTCGTAAATAGCCGCCGCCTGCACTATTGCACTCATCCCGGGTAGTTGCGACGGAGCATATCGGAATGACAAGAGCGGGTGACCATAAAGTTCACATTTTCCAAATTCGCTAACATTTTCTAACACAGGAATATTTTCCAGTTCAAGAACATTTTTAAAATTCAGGAATCTATTTTTCAAATTTGTAAGATTTTAAAATTTTGTGATTATTTTCTTGAATTCATGAGCATTTTGAAATTCTGTGAACACTTTTTTTAATTCATGAGCATTTTTTAAAATTTGTGAACTTTATTAAATTCATGGACATTCCTTCAAATTCGTGAACATGTTTAAAACCCATGAATATTTTCCGGTTTCATGAATATTTTTCTCAATTTGTGAACTTATTAAAATTCGGGATCATTTTAAATATTTGCAAACATTTTATCATTTTCGTGAAAATTCTCCTAATTCATGAACATTTTTTCAAATTTTTGAACATTTCCAAATTCACAAACATTCTTTCAAATTCAGGAACATTTTCCTAATTCTTGAACATTAGTAAAATTCAGGAATAGTCCCTCCATCCCATAATATAAGACGGTTTTGCAAGCTATCTTAGCTTCCAAAAATGTCTTACATTATGGGATGGAGGGAGTAGTTTTTATTTTTGCGAACATTTTATTAAGTCACAATTTTTTTACAAATTTGTGAAGTTTTTAAAATTCATGATTTGTTTATTAATTCATGAACATTTAAAAAATATCTCATGGAAAAAAATCAAGAACAAATTTCAAATTTGTGAACACTTTTTAAAATTCATGAGCATGCAAAATGGTCGTTAAAATGCGTGAGGTTTATCACAGTACGCTTTCTCACACGACCCAAGAGACTCCAATAGTGCCGGTTCTATTGAAAACAATGCCTCTTTGAGGCATTATTATTGAAAATATGTTTTTTTTTCATCAAACTGAATGGCAGAGCGCCTGCCTTTTCTTCAAAAGAATCATGTATTATGAAAGATTCCTTATGACGAAGTTTATTTAGAGAAGCATTAGTAATGTAGTACTTGGTTGTACTATATTATACTACTTGCTTGTGTTTATGTCCAACAAACTGAATTTACAAGTCGAGTTGAACGACAGAATCAGGACAGAACATAGCAATTCTGCATGCCGAGCCGTAACTTTACAGAATTATTGCATATATACTGTACGTTAACTGTGTGCACAAAAGGCCCTGGGCACGCTGAGATACACGAGCTTTTGTTGAGAAAAGTAGAAACACCGATCGGCAATTTCTCATTCTGGTTTCTCCAACCCAGTTACCCTAGCTTGTCAGGTATGGTCATTTATCCATACGCGTAACGTCGTATTCAGCTACACATAACGTCAGATCCAGCGTTTGACGCCAACGGCAAAATCCTGCGAAACTGTGACAACGGTAGCACAGGAACAACTCTACAAACTTTTCAGCTTCATGCATCCCCCTGATCATCCTTGATGGCCCCTTTGCCTCGCATCCTCGACCTGCTGCTGCCCTGCCCGTGCTGCTTGGACCGTGTGGAATAGCTAGCTCGGCACGTCCAGCAGTAAATGTATTTATCATCATCCTGGATGCATATGGTCATTGGTTAGATCATGCATAGAGAGATAAACTGACGATGTTTAAATTAGTCATCAGTAACCACCCTTGCGAAACTGACCAGAATGGATGCCACTTCTGTCATATTCCAGATTCGAAAGACAGGTTTAGTTACCTTGAGTACTTCTTGACGGCATTTTGGACACTTCACGGTATCGCTTCCAGCTACCTGGCGCCTCTGAGCTCGCATGACTCTTTCATTTTTCAGCACTTCCATTCGCCTCTGCCACACCGTCGTGTCATTGTCAACAGGCGCAAAGAGCTGACAGCCTTTACTCCTACAGTGGATGGATTTACGCTATAGTTTATCAAATCACACATGGATAAAGATACTTAAGCCCATGATCCTGACTGGATTCCCTTGCTTTTAAAGAACCTAGTAACTTTGAATTTTGAACAGTCTACCTGAAATGATCATATCCAGTTATGGCCTTGCCACAGCGGAAGCACAAGAACTGACCACAGTTGCCGCACTCTATTTTGTTGCACCCTTCAGTTCTGCTGATGGGCATCTTGCATTTTGGACATAATATAGCATCTCTGTACAGCTTTTTTATACTCAGCAGTTCTTTTACCATCTCCCACTCAGTCATCCTGCCTGACGCCTGCAAACATAAAATTGCAGACAACGGATAGAAAATGTTTAGTAACATGTCAACAGTTGATAAGTAACTCCGCAGCAAAGAGGTCCAAAGGTGTATGGTACTGTCCAAAGATCTTAATTGTATCATTGAAGGATTTAAACCACAAGACTTTTATTGAGCTACACTCTACCAAGATGCATATGAACTGCACAGTTAAATATGAATGCAAGTTTGAAACAAAATACCCTAGATTCTAACTTTCTAAGTTTCCACCAATGCTGATATTTTACCTGTTTGCGCTGGAGCTTTTGTTCTGCAGTTAGACACTGTTTCCCTGGATGGCGTGGGTCCTTGCAAAACGAGCAGAAGATAAAGGAACATTTTGGACATTGTGCATTGTTATCCTCATCTTCCAAGCAACCGATCGCACACTTGGGACAGTAAACCACATCTGACATCGAGTCCAATGCTTTCTCAAGAGCAAGCCTATCCCAACGTTCGAACTCTTCTTCCCTCAGAAGCCTCTTCAACAGATATGGTGGAATAGAAGCATTGCATTTCGTCTCAGGGCACACCAAATGAAACACGGTACCTTCCTTCACATGCATCCTGCATAAGGTCTCCATGCATTTCACACAAAATAAGTGCTGGCATGGAAGCCTGACGAAGTTTGAACCTGGTTGTTTCAGAATGGAAGTTAGTTTACTAAGGAAATGAATTTAATGAGCCTCATTCAGTTTCTTAAGAAACTCGACTAGAAATAAATAACAGGTTCATTGGTTCTTAATCACCACTATGAAGCATCAACATATCAGCCAGGTATTGGTTACCACAAGGGCACAGTTAAACAAGATTACAAAGTACAGTGTGGACTGATCGCCATAGAATAAGTGGTATTCTTCAAAAGAAAGCCCAGGCCAATCCATTAAAACGGAATAATCATTGGTATGGCTGCACGAACAAGCAAAAAGAGAAAAGGCCTACCTTTGCTCTGGTTAAGGCATATCCTGCATGTATGGAGATTCTCGAGAAAAGCTTCGTACTGCTTCTTACTGCTGTAATTAAGCATTGAAGGGATCACAGACTCCAGTGAGAGATTTCTTGAGATTGCACGGTTATCTCCTTTGTGGGTTGGACAATCTGAACCCAATGTGATTTTACCATCAAACAGGAGATATGACAAAGAAGAGTTACGTATCCACTCAACCCACTGGTATACCACTTCTTGCCCTGGTAGCTCTGCCCAAATGGTGTCAAGCATCTCACAGAGTTGAGAAACATTATGCCCATCCATCCATTTAGCAGTGACATTAAAATATGGGGGGTCTTTGCTTGGGTAGGACTTCGGAAGCAAGCATGTCAGTATCAAAGGAGGCAGGTGCTCAAAGTTGCACGTGTAAGAGAATTCATCTGGTTCATCATCATGTTCCTCTGTACAATCATTAGGACATCCATCTTTTCGATTTCCACTAGCTGAAGACAATTTAGCACACACTTCAGCGCCATCATGCAGATCATAATGTATGTAAATCTGTAATTAAATAAAAAGAAGAAAAACCATTAAACCCATATTTTCACTTCCTGGGAAGAAGAGGAAATATCACTGATGGCAATTTGAAAAACCACATATGGCCAGCACAGGAAACCTGGAAATAATGGAGCCCTTCTTTGCTCTCAAATTCAACCAGGTCATCCCCATATATCGCTTCCAATGCCATCAACTGCAGTAAATGATGAGATCAAGTGAGCAAACAAATGACCTGTTATACGATAGTGCAAAGTAACAATGCTGGATGAAGCGGAGACACTCATAAATTCAGAATCAACACAGCCTAAATTCAGTACACGCGTAAAACAAAGCTTCTTTCCCTTGTATGCAATTTACCAGGATCCAGAAGTAATTCAAAATCAATTTGCGGGACAGGAGTAACTCAAATTAAAATGCTACAAGCGCCAAATTGAAATAGTGCAAAGGACCAGCAACATATTTCTTAATAGAATTTCGTAGTTCTCATAGTTATTCTCTGGCAAAACCCTCGCCCAAATCCTGGTAATTCCAAATACTCCCAACGCTGCAGGTCAGCACCATAGTCGTACGAACAGAGAAATTGCATTGCAATTCTCACACCACAGACCAATGCTACGAGATTAGCGAAGTTTCCCCAATTTGATTAGTTACCAGACCTCGTCCTCCTGTCGCTGCCGGTTGTCTCGTATCTCATCCTCGTCCCCCTCCTCCTCGGCGCGGAGGTGAAGTCCCGCCGCCGCGGCCGCCTCCAACCTCGATTCCGCCTCGCCCTCCGCCACCCACGGGGAGTCCAGGTCGAGCACGTCATCCTCGCCGCCGCCGCCACACGACACCGGCCTCGCTTCGACGGGGCGCGACCAGGACGAGGAGAATGCCTCGGCCGAGAAGCTATGGGCGGGGACGTCGCGGTGAGATCCCAGCGCCCTCGAAGAGGAGGAGACGGCGGACGCAACCGCCATGGCCGGAGCTCGATCGGAGTTGTCGCCGGTGGCGGAATCGTGGAGCGGGGTGGAGCTCGCTTCGCTTTTGCTCCTCCGGGGGTTGGGGGTCGGGGGTTTGTTGCTGTTGTAGGGGGGAGAAGAGCTGCCAAATTTTATTTTATTTTAGTGACAAAATTGCGAAATATATTGCCTTGCAGGAAAAAAAACAATTGACCTTGGTGGACCTAAAGTCGGAATGCAATTCTGTTGTTCATACTTGTCCGTTGGCCCAGTGGTTAGACGAGTTAAATCCTTCCAGCCCATCAAGGAAATAAGATTAGCCCAGTGTAGATGACTTTATTTTCTTGATAAATCCAGTGTAGATGAATTTTATTGTACTTGCCAGTCTCTTGTTCCGGGAAAAATAAGAAACCACGTCACATAAAATATATATTTTCGGAACACATAAAATATATATTATCATGGACCTAAATTAGACAGGCCTTCTACAATGCAAGGTGCTTAGAGAAATAAGTTAAACTTTCTCTAAGCATCGGTACTTATTTTTACAGGATAGATGCTTAGTTAGGCGTCTTTTTTATATAAATAGTCACTGATGCTTTAAAAAAATCCGATTTATTTTTTAAAACATCTTCCTAAGCATCTAGCATTGTAAAAGGCCTAAGCCCATTTTCTTGCTCCGGTACCAGTGGATGACGAAACAAGGGTTGCTGTTGCGCTATGCTTGATGATGATGTACTTGAGCTTAGGTGAAGGACGCGGAATATTCAACGAGGCGTACCATTCATCTCCACCACGTGAGATTTGGAGCCATGGTCCATCGACAACGAAGCAGCTTACATAGGTTTTATCATATAGATAGACAAGTAGGCAGTGGTGGTACTCTAGTTTCTTCCCAGAGCACTTCGAGTCCAAGAGTCACCTTTTTTATCCTACACTACAAATAAAACTTTACTCGCCCAATACGACCCGGCCGTAGCTTGTCCGGATCCCGTGTTAGGTAACCTACCTCCATGTCATGATCCGCGACGACGCCCTACTGACAAATGAATCAATCATGCAGCCTGCTCACTCAAGGACACGACAGCAAATGTAAACTAGAGCCAAAGTGGTTACAGGAAGTAGAAAACATGAGCAGCGAATGGGAAAGGTGGAAGGAGACAGGCTTCACCAAGATCATTTTTTGTCAAAAAAGCACAAAGGTCTCGGAGCCGATTGGCCCGGCCAAAACCGTAGCAGGAATTTCTTGGATGATAAAGCGCTGGCGTCACCGTGACGGCACGCGCATCCGTACTTGGTCGCTGTTGTGTGCGGCATTTGACAGTTGAAGTTGAGTTACATCCCGGGTTCATTAGCACCGGAAACCTTGACCCGTTTCTGACTTGTTTGCGTCGCACCACTTTGCTGCTTCGGCGCAACGTGGTCGCATGTGTGGAAAAGTTATTTTAAGCATCTCCTCGAGCTTGTGTGTGCTTCCTAGCCTAACTATATCCCTTTTTTTCGTATAGTCTTCGTGCTGGGTACGTACGTACTCCTGTTGCAGGCGTACAGTTGTACAGTTTGTACATGTATATGTTGTGTACTAGCATCAGTCGTGGCCGTCCGATCGCGGTGCTTGTTTCTATACTAAGAGATCGGACGGTTTATATATACCGAGTGATCTCATAGACCCATGGGGATGTCTGTGAGAACCGCAGAGGCTTCGGGCCCATGGATGGTTGACGTGGCGCTGGCGGGGCCGGCTTTGAAGTAGGACGACACGGGGTC
>NW_024116112.1:0-14492 GCF_003073215.2 Triticum urartu | reverse complement strand
CACTTCCACCAAGAGAAATTTGATTCCCCCCACTCATCCTTTGCGGATCTTGTTACTCTTGGGTGTTTGAGCACCCTAGATGGTTGAGGTCACCTCGGAGCCATATTCCATTATGGTGAAGCTTCGTGGTCTTGTTGGGATCCTCCGATTAAGTTGTGGAGATTGCCCCAACCTTGTTTGTAAAGGTTCGGTCGCCGCCTTCAAGGGCACCAATAGTGGAATCACGGCATCTCGCATTGTGTGAGGGCGTGAGAAGAATACGGTGGCCCTAGTGGCTTTTTGGGGAGCATTGTGCCTCCACACCGCTCCAACGGAGACGTACTTCCCCTCAAAAGGAAGGAACTTCGGTAACACATCCTCGTCTTCACCGGATCCACTCTTGGTTATCTCTTACCTTTACTTGTGCAAGCTCTTTAGTGTTTCTACCCTTGCTTGCTTGTATGCTTGTTGTTATTGCATCATATAGGTTGCTCACCTAGTTGCACATCTAGACAACCTACTTTGATGCAAAGTTTAATTTGGTAAAGAAAAGCTAAAAATTGGTAGTTGCCTATTCACCCTCCCTCTAGTCAACCATATCGATCCTTTCAATAGGCAACTGCAATATTGTATGTGTTGCGATGAGCGACCACAACGTTGCCCATGTTGGAAGGAATCACTGCAATCGTCATCTGTGTTGCGATGGCGTCGGCCTGATCCATTGCTTGTTGAACTCCATGTATTGTTTGGCCACCATTGCTTGTTGATTTTTGTAATTCCTGATTGGTTTGTGGCATTATTAATTCAAAGCCAGGCTCGTCATGTGCCTCTTCTCTAAAAATGATGAGTTATTTATGAGACGGACCTTAATATGAACCTATTATATGCATAGCAACATGCTTTGTGCGGTGTGATGCATTTGTCACTATTATTTTCAACCCCATGATTTAATATGCATCATTTCCATAGGGGCATTGCGTATAAGTATTTAAGCAAGTTTGGATATAATATCCGAAGTCCGTATTAATCGAGTTGTAAAAAAACTCAGTACAAACTTATTAGCATAATTATGTCTTTGTCACTTTGAGATCAGCATTTCTGGTCTGTTGAATGATTCCATTGTGCCGTCTCAATGATATCATATCAGTTATATACATGATCATGTCACCTGCTCCTTCTTTCTAAAAATGTAAGGCGCGTCTTTGACTTTGTGTGGTCTTTAATGAATGATTTTGATCATTAATATATTATAAATTAGGCATGTACAGAGTACAGTTTGTATTGCCATATTTATCTTGTAAAATAATTTGATTTTGTATGTCTTCATATTAATGAGGTAAACATATTATTAGTGAAAATCATAGTTAAAGTTGGGTGTCTCGTGTATTTGTGTATGTACTTCGTTTGCACTCTGTAGCAAAAAACACTAAAAAAAAGTCAAGTGCGCCTTGCTTTTCTGGAAGGATGGTGTATTATGTTCCTTTTTGTGTATTACAGTTGTACAGTATTATATAGTGTCATTTTCAATGTGGACTGAAAAGCCTTTTCTTGTGAATGATACTTTGGGACAAAGGACAATGCTCCCTTTGATGCTTATGGTGATAAAACTGATACTTGTTTGTCTGCGTACCAATAGCCGGCACAGCAATTCAAACCATGTATTTTTATAAGAGTGCCTTTTTTATTCTTTTATAATGTAGCATTAAGGCAATTCAAAATAATGAGCTCATGAACTTGGTTTCTTCCGAATTAGGATATACAAAGCCAACACTAACACACACAGAGGATCAAGTCGTATAAGATCGAAACGATGCCTAGACGGATGAAAAAACAATTAAAAAAAAGAGAAAATAGCAACGGTAATCCACACCAAACACTTGATGAGCCAACAAAGATGACGTAAGCACACGCGATTCCGGCATAGACATAACCATGCAAACTGGAAACCTTGTGCACAATACACAAGCACTCTAGACGGTAAGAGCCGTTGGCATGGACATAACCACGCAAACTAGAAACCGTGTGCACAATACACAAGCACTCCAGATGGTAAGAGCCGTTGGCATGGACACAACCACGCAAACTGGAAACCGTGTGCACAATACACAAGCACTAAGAGCCGTTCGTGGAGCCAAAAACATTCATCGATGCATGACTAACGGACGAGAAGCGACACTTACCCACAATGTTTTGTATTTTTCCAAAAAGTATAGGCAAGGACCGAAGCTGTGTTGTGGGGTTGCCTTCGCTGCTTTCCAAACTGAAATTATCACTAAAAGTAAGTATATATGGCTAATATTTCTTACTGCTGGTCTTTCATGAATAACAACATTGCTAAATCATATTCTTAAAGAGTAATGATGTAATTCTGAGCAAGAGGGAGAATCAGGCCAACGAGAAAAGGTTGATGCCGGCCAAGGACTCGATCTACTTGTCAGCTGTCTCTGGACTCCACACACTATCTCTGTACGTACTATAAATACTTCATTCCAATGCCTAACTTCCCCACAACACCGAGCAAAAGGAGCTAAGAAACCTTAAACCATGGAGGTTTCCACCTTACCCTGGTTGCTACTTGTGTCTGTTGCACTGGCACTCTGTTGCACTGTTGAGCACGGCCTGACAGTGCAACAGCAAGCCTTGACGCAGCCACAATGGCCGCGCAAGAGCTTGACCGCGTCGCATCACTGCCGGGGGCGCCGAGCTACTCATATGCGTTCAAGCACTACTCCGGGTACGTCACCACCGATGAGCGCCTCGGCAAGGCACTGTTCTATTGGTTCTTCGAGGCTATGGAGAAGCCTGACGAGAAGCCACTGGTCCTATGGTTAAATGGAGGTTGCTAACTAACTAACTAACTAACTGTTTTTACCTTGAAACTTCAGAAAACTTCATGGGAGATAGATGTGTGTAATTTAGCTATACATCGTATGGTTTTGCAAAATTTGCAGGACCTGGGTGTTCTTCCGTCGGGTTTGGTCAGGCGCAGGAGCTCGGGCCATTTCTTGTGAAGAAAGATGTGCCTGAGCT
Organism: Triticum urartu; assembly: GCF_003073215.2. Lineage (NCBI taxonomy): Eukaryota > Viridiplantae > Streptophyta > Magnoliopsida > Poales > Poaceae > Triticum > Triticum urartu. The sequence goes on along the minus strand of NW_024116112.1, from coordinate 11,483 downwards.
TGAGCTCAATCCGTATGCCTGGAACCAAGGCAAGTGCCAACCAAGACTAACACACTAGACTTACAAACAATTTTCATAGCAATGGGAGCATGCATAGCTTACTGTCGGGTGAACTTTCAGCTGCCAACCTGCTGTTCCTGGACTCTCCAGCGGGTGTTGGATTTTCGTACACGAACACGTCCTTCGAAATAGATCCACCGGGAGACAATTCCACAGGTATGCAAGACAGATATGTCTTTCCTCTTCTATCCTAACAATGAAGGGATTTCTTCCCAAGATAACATGACATTTCATTCGTCCTTTGTAGCACACGGTTCATATGCTTTCCTCGTCAGGTGGTTTCAGAGGTTCCCCCAGCAGAAAATGAAAGAGTTCTACATAGCTGGAGAGAGCTATGCAGGTCTGCCAGCCCATTCATAGCTGGCTAGATACTACTAGTAGAACTACTAGATTGTACTGTACTCATGATCTGACTTTTGCTCATTCTAATTCTCTTGCCACTGGATCGCTAGGACATTACGTTCCGCAGTTAGCGAATGTCATCGTGGAGGAGAACAAGAAGGCCTCCAAAGAAAACTACATAAACTTCAAAGGCATCCTGGTACATACATGCAGCTATAATAAGCTACCCATTTCACCATCCTGCGATTGCTTGAATGTTAGCAGTAACTAACTAAACAAAATGGAGTACAGATCGGGAACGCGTACATGGACGGGGACACGGACTTGCAGGGGATCGTGGACTCGGCGTGGCACCACGCCATCATCTCTGACACGCTCTACAGCGCCTTCCTCAAGTCGTGCGACTTCAGCATGGAGATCCTGTCTCCGGAGTGCGACGCGGCACTGAGCGAATTCTTTCTTCTCTACAAACTCATAGACGTCTACAGCCTCTACACCCCCTACTGCGACCTCGGGTACCCGGCTTTGAACGCGTCGTCCTCGGCGAACATCGGGCAGACCAACGGCCGTGTAAGCAAAGCATCCTCCTTGGCTTCAGCTTCAAAAGTTTCAGCCACTTATTTTCCCCCTCGGTCTGCATGTGTGCGTGTGAGTTCTGATCGAGCAGTGTAATTGATTCTTCTTTCATGCACAAAAATGAACAGTTTGATCTGCTCAAGATGCCAATGGGCTTCGATCCATGCACGCAGACGTACGCCACCGAGTATCTGAACCGTGAGGACGTGCAGAGGGCTCTGCATGCCAACACCACGGGACTGCCGTACCCCTACGTTCTTTGCCGGTGAGTTCGCCTAGCTGAGTTTGCTTGCTGGGCTCAGAATTATGTTTCTTTTCATAGCTGAATATATATTGTTTTGTTTGTGTGGTGTTTCTTTTCAGCAATACCATCAACGATGTGTGGAAGGATTCCGACATGACGGTCGTCCCCATCGTCAAGAAGCTCGCGGAGGAAGGGCTTCGCATATGGATTTTCAGCGGCGACACGGATGGGAGGATCCCTACGACGTCGACGAGGTACACGCTGAAGAAGCTCGGCCTGCCCATCAAGGAGGACTGGTCGCCATGGTTCACTCACAAGCAGGTACCCCTCCATCACAAATACAAGTTCTTCTAACATTTTTTCTTCTGAATTGAATGTATATAGACACATAATAGTGTATTTATTCACTTATTTCAGCCTGTGTGTAGTTCATATTGAATTGTCCAAAACATTTTATATTTATAAACGGACGGAGTATTAGTTAATTGGATGAGTGAATAGCAGAACAATCCCATCGACCAGTAGCTTCCAATTGGTTGCTTAGTAATCTTATCAGATCTTATGGCACTATCTCACACGTTACATCGTGTGACGTTCTTGTTCTGATGCGTTTGTTGTTTGCAGGTTGGTGGATGGAGTGTGGTGTATGATGGCCTGACATTTGTCACGGTGAGAGGCGCCGGGCACATGGTGCCAACCTCGCGGCCCGAGCAGGCGCTGGAGCTCTTCAAGCACTTCCTCGCCAACCACAACCTCCCCTCCAAGCCCTTCTAGAGAGAAAAAACTCCTTTGCTCTTCTAACCTGTAGCTCCTGATCAAGCTGGTCTGGGATGGATTTCATTGCAAAACACTACTTGTAAAACTTGTGGATTTTGTTGCGGAGATCAGTTGTCTAAATATGATTTCTACGTCACATACCTAAATAGACTACAAAATATTGCTTCTGCCATTTTTCAGTCACCTGAAAATTTATTTGAAAAACGTTTGAAATCACCCGGATGATTTCTGGAACGTCGCCTAGACGCCACGTGTTTTGGTGCGGACCACGCACCGCTTCCTTCGGAGCCACTCGTTCCCCTGCCTTATCTCTTGAGGGCGGTCGTCTCCTACCTCTCTCATTTTTTTTTCATCTCTCTGTCCAGAACGCAACATAACAATATTCCCGAAATACTTCTCAAGACGAATCCATGCATGTGATTTATATAAATCTCAAGTGCAAACATTTAAAATAATATTTCGGGTTAATGGTCCCAAATTTTGACACAAGACATGTCTAAAAACGTCACTTTCTTTGGAATATTTCCGCAAGACAAGAGTAACGATGATCCATGAATGGTTTTTTTTTGCGGGGTAGAGGATCCATGAATGGTTGCATAGCAGCATATGCTTCGTCAAAGTTGTACATACCGATGATTATGTCATTGCGGGCATGAAGTAACACCATTTATTATACACAAGCAACGTATGAATACCAAAAGTAATTAGGAAATTGGTGTGCTTGACAGGAGCTTAGCGCCACCCAGTCAATGCATGACACATTATTAACTCGTCACGTCCCAATCACCGCCGCTGCGCGATCATAACCCGCTCACACAGATCACTGTGCAGCCCAGTCACGCTGCAAGGCAGATGAGAGAATGTTCGTGCCTTATGAATTCCGAAGTAATTATAGCTAGTGTAACGTATTTATACACGCCCTCCAATTCCAAACAAAAGTGGCACCACATAGACGTTAAAATTTGGAGAATAACAGAAGAAGACCAACGCCCCCATCAGACATTCTTTATGGCCATCTAGGACATCTTCCCTCTCAATCAGAGTCATCCTGAAAACGTGAAATACAATCAAATGCATATATGTATTATACATGTCCTACATGTACAACACAATATATGGAGTATGTAGAAAAACTGTAGCAAGAAAACAGCAGGAAAAAAAAAGAGATGTCACTTGATTTACAAGTACCTCACTGATACTATCCCACATAAATGGGAACTCGCAATCCACATGACCTCCAACATACAAACTTTCGCCAGCTGGATGCCTCAAGTCCACGGAACCTTGATTCTTACAACCAAAGCAATGTCCTTCCAAAACAAAAATATTGACTTCATTTTTCAATATCATGAAAAAAGAGAGAATGATTTGAAGCATATAAATCATAATAATATGTTAAGTTTATGACTTGGTAATAAGCTACAAAACTTTGATCTACAACATCATAACTGCCGTGTGAAGATACTCCCTCCGTTCCATATTACTCGTCGCTGATCTAGTACAACTTTTTACTAAATCATCGACGAGTAATATGGAACGGAGGGAGTAGATGGCATGACTACACAATTGGGCAGCGAGTTGAAATGAGGATAGCCAGAGAAAATAGATTGATTGCTCTTGCTTATCTCGCTAAATACATAGCACTTTCATATAATGTATGCTGGATGCTTAGGTTTTCGAATTGTAAAATCCTAGACTTCCCAATGCATATTATTAGTATTTCCTAAAAGTAAGAGAAAACGCACATATGCATGGTATTCATTCATGGTATTACCAGAATGTTAACAAGAATAACAGGATATAACTCTGTGTTCTCCACTATTACCAGAATGTTAACTAGAACTGGAATCCTGATTTAGCTCGTTTCACCAGCTGGTAAAGGAAACTGGAAAACGAAATACATGCTTCCAACGAATAAAGAAAATAATCTATGATAAATGATCATTTTAGGAGGGGCCGTCTCTCTGCTCCTCTTGACATCCCCGGCCATGATTTTCCTATAGTTCAATATGCAGACGATACCTTGGTTATCATGAATGGTTCATCTGGTCGGATGCATATTCTCATGAATACTTTGGATGATTTCGCTAAGGCTACAGGACTCAGGGTTAGTTTTGCTAAGTCCTGCAGCTAACTTCTATAAATTTCTGTTTGATGGTCTCCAAGCAGACCCCATTTTCCCCAAGATTTGGAAGAGCAAGTGCTTGCCCAAGCATAAGGTTTTTGCCTGGCTTTGATTATGGACAGATTGCACACCAGATATTTATAATCATCAGAGGGCATATTGGCACCTAGACTCCAATTCTAATCGTGTTCTTTGCAGCTCGGGGATACTTGAGACACGTGACCATTTGTATTTTGAATGCCCTTTTGCCTCGAGATGTTGGAACAGTGCAAAGGTCAACTGGATTCAGGGGAATAGCCTTATTCAAGCCCGGTGCACGGTGACCTGGAACATTTGGCAATGGACTCCGAAGTGTGCCATCCAGGTGACCGGATAGCCGATGCGCTCCTGCACCTACTGTTGATGCTGAGGGGCGGTACCCTACTGTTACTTCTGCCAGAGCTCCATGCGACGTCCACGGATCATTGTAACGCAAAGCCAAGACATAATGCTCTCCAATACCATGGTGTTATGGCTCCTTCATTTGAGAGCCTATCCCACACCAGTAGGAGCTTGAGGACCGACTAGACGCTAGCGGAAGTGTCATCACCGGCAAACAGAACCGAAGATAACAGATTCAAAACATGGTGATTGACTCCTTATGTGAAGGGTGGCTTAAGGCAAGACTCTACTCGAATACAAATAAAACTGTATCTATTTTTTGACACGCACAGGGATTCAATGTTATGTAAGGCTCTTGCCTAAGAACAAATCAAGTAGAGTACCAATCAGACACATATCCTGACTAGATATGAAAACAACAACTGGTAAGGTGGCAGATCTAGGAGACCTAACCATCTACGCCACACCTGCTGTATGTTGATCCCCACATGACAAAACATCAGACAACAGTAGTAAATTTACACACAAAAACTTGCTCAGCTATTCGTATTAATCGAATTACAGTAATACTACTACTTAAGGAGTCACTTTGTATGGCTTTATATATCCAAGATTAACAAATCCAATCCAAGCACGGCAAGTACATATAAATAGATTGACTATGCAAACTAGAGGCAAAGCAGTTCATCAAATAACAGTTCCTAACATATTAGTAAATGCAAAGCAGCACATTTCATGCAACCCGTTATATGGCACTACTATATGACTAGTAGTCACGTACAATTAAGAAAGCATACCATTGTCATCAGAATCCAAAGGCTTGCAGCAAAGAACATCACACAGTTCTCCTTCGTCTGGGATCACTTCAGCAAAGAATAGAACAGTGGAACCAGCCTGCTTAGCTGTAAAGTTGAAGTGTTCATAGAAGTTCATGTTTCCTTCAATAATGAAAACTTCATCTTTACTTTCATCAAACACAAAACGCATCTCCTGAAAATATTTCTCAGATTAAAACATGGAAATGTGCTCGAAATAAAGAGTTACGAATTTATAAGGAAAGAGCACAAACCCCAGCAAGATCCTCATCATTGTTATATTTCTGTAAAGCATATTCCATGTACTGTTTCTTACGGTCCGCATCACGCTTTAGCATTTCCTTTTTGGAATATTTCTTTTCTTCTACCTCTGTTTCACTTTCTTCATCTTCAAGATAATTATCTGCTGCTGCCTCCAAATCACTCAACCTCCAACTTGTCAAATTTCCAAATCTATCGGTAAGAAAAGGATCTCCGATATCCACATCATTGTCACTACCATCATTAGAACTGAAACAGATTGTAGATGGTTTCAAACAATTTTAGGAGAATAATCAATCATATAAGCACCCTATTTATAAATGATTAAAAAATTACAAGAGAATTATCAACAAATAGAATATAAAGTGATTACAGAGAGACTACTTTGATAGTACTTCATCCATTATATATAGCAGTCCCACATACAAATTTCATGTTATACTTATACAGACAATCTAACTGAAACATTCAGAATTCCGCGAACTCGAAGTGAGTGACTTCAACCAAACGTGACCGTATAGTACTTCTCAGTTCTCACACTAAACTAGAACATCGAAGGCAAGGGGAAGCATATTGGTGAAAGAATTACCTGTGTTGACGAGCATCAACAGCACCTTCACCCCTATCTCGTCCATCATTGCTATCAGCACCATGCCTGAAGTGAACCAACAAGGTTAAGGGCTAAAATAGGTGAAGAAAGAATTGCGGGAACAATGATAAATAACGTTTTCACACTGTCATTCGAGTAAGCTAAATCTCGACCATGTTGAGGAAAATGGTAATAATAGGTGAAGATGGCCGAGGCGCGCCAGAATACACCTGGCCGCAACAATGTGGTGGGAAGGGAGCCAGACGAGGAGGAGGAGGTGGCGGCGGTGGTGGAGATGAAGAATCCTGAGGACGTCTCTTCGTACGGCTGTTGCGGCTCGACCGGCCCATTGGATGGGAACAGGTGCTCGGCGGCGCCGAAGGAGGTATGCAGGAATTGGGAGGAAATCCCGGGGGTGGCGGGAGGGACGTGGGTAGCTCAGGTCACGGAGGCGGCGGCGGCGGCGGCAGCTTCGCGTCGTGGCTGCTTGGAGAATTTGGCGACCCTCGAGGGGAATTTGGTCGGGGTGGGCGGTTGGTTACGGCCGTTTGCGTGTTTTTTTTTAATTATATAAGGCGACTTTTATATTCAATAACAATCGAGCTAAATATACTGCACAAGTTCAAAATTTACAGTGCGAATCAACCTGTGGTTGAGTTGGTTAGGTGGACAGTGTTATCCCCAACCCATCAGGGTTCAAATCCTGGTGCTCGCATTATTTTTGGTGCTCATAGGAATAGGATGTGCGTGTGTGCGTTCATAGGATGAGTGTATTGCGTGTATATAAGCGCTTGTGTTTGTACTGATGCTCAAAAAAAAGTTCAAAATTTACAGCACAAGTTCAGCGGACAGCTTACCCCGGGTTTTGCTTGTCGTCGGCCATAATCCGTCGATCAGGTTGTTCTCTGTTTCGAAGGAGAGACGCACGATACGTCAATTGTTCGTCGTGTGCGAGAGAGAGTACGGTACTAGAAAAGGCCAATATGTGCCAGCCATGGATATTTGAAATCACATCTACTATCTACGATCACCAATACACAGGCGTTCTCGGACACTTGATTCGAGTTTTAGTCTGACTGGAGTTTATTTATTTATTGGGCAGAGCTGAGTCCAAATCCAAATACAAATAGCACAAAGCCGTGAAGGCGTGGAGTCCAGTTATTAGTACGGAACGACGTCGTGCTGTTTCTTCTTCAGTTTCCTGTCGCCAACACGCGTGTTTACTCTTTGTCAGCGAGACGCAGGGAATCCTCGCCTGAAAGCGAGCGCGACATGGACTGGCCCAGACTTGCGGGAGGCCCCAGCCTCGGGTTTTTTTTCACGTTTATTGTTTATTGTTTTCCTTTTTTGCTTTGTCTTTTTTTTACTTCTGTTTAGTTTATACTTCCAAATGTTCTAAATAAATATATTACATAAAACATTGGAAAAAATGTTAATAAGCATTTGAAATTTTTTAAATGAGAACAGAGAAAATATTTTTCATGTATAGGAAAATTAATACAAAAAATATACAAAGTGTGTGAAATTTTTTGACCATGTATTTAAAAAAAATTTATCAAGCATTTGAAAAATGTTAAATGTGTATAGAAAATGTCAGCCATGTATTAAAAAATATATTAATCTTGTATCTAAAAAAATGATTATCAAGCATATGAAAAATAGAAATGTGTATATAGAAAAAAAGTGCTGACCATGTATTCAAAAAAATTTAATCTTGTATTTGCACAATGTTAAATGTGTATTAGATAAATATATTAGATATATAAAAATTGTACATTGTGTATAAAAAAGAAGACATAAAAAATATAAGTTTTCATAAAATGTTAATCTTGTATTTTAAAAATGTTAAACGTGTATATAAAAAATATTTGCCTCAATTGGGGAACCTTTACTTGACCACTATCACTTGGTGAAGATTCTTGAATTGCTTCCTCATTTTACAGTGAGGTAAGCACTTACTTAAGCACATCTTCACATGCACATGATCATGATGTTGAAGTAAGCTTCAAAGCATATAACCTCTGGATGCTCATCTTGCACTCGTAGTTCTCAAACTTGAAAACTCGATGACCATCACTGATACATCTCAAATGTATTTTTTTATTGTTCCATGTTATTATATAATCACTTTTGTAGCAATTTATATTATTTTTCTGGACTACCTATTAATTTAATGCGCGGTATCAGTTCCTGTTTTATACTTGTTTTGGGTTTCACAGGAAATCAATATCTACGGAGGTCAAAATCACTTGCCGATTAAAATACATTTTTTGGGCAACAAGGGACTGTGGAAGCTTCAGAATAGGTCGAGAGGATCTGCAAGGGGGCCACAGTGCCCTTGGGGGGGGGAGGACACACCCCCTAGGCCGTGTTGGGCCCACCCGCATCGCCTTATGTTGATTCCACCGCAATAAATCCCTATAAATACCGAAACCCTCTGCCATATTTAAAAAAAATTGTTGTTGCAAGCTCCTGTTTCGTGAAGATCCAATCTTAAGGCCTGTTCCGGAGCTCTGTCGGTGGAGGAATCCATTGCCGGAGGCTTCTTCATCAACCTTGTTGCGTCCATGATGATGTGTGAGTAGTTCCATTAGGACCCTAGATGATTCTCTCTCTTTTTTGATCTTCAATATCATGTTCCCGTGAACCTTCTCAAATGATCGAGGTCAATTCGATGTAATATGTGGTGTGTTTGTTGGGACATGATGAATTGTCACTTTATGATCAGATTTGTGCACTAAAAAAATTGAGTATTTCAATCTCTCCATCTGGTAATTGATTATGATCTCAACAAGAGGGTTTATATAATGAATGTTAAAACAAGTATACAATTTATCCAAGAATATCATAAAGATAGTTGATGTTCTCAAAACTGATTGTACTAGCACTACCACACAAGTATTTGATTTTTTTGTTATTCAAATTCTTGCACCTATTCTTTCAATCAAACAAACAACATTTGCAAATTACTTTTGCTCCTCATTGTGTTCGACACTTTACTTATAAAAATATACAATTGATCTATTATATTTGTGGGTTATTGAAGCACCGTACGAGAAAAGGAAGCCATGGAGGTGGACGATGGAGGTGGTGGTGACACATCGTAGATGAGGAGGGGGCTGCAGGGTAGCATGGATGCAAAGGGCGATCGCGGTTGTATGACGTGGATGCAGCGGGTGGCGAGCAGCAATGTGGAGGGTGTTGGCGCATCATCATTGAGAGACGTGCGAGGTATGCCTGGTTAAGAAAGGGGAAGGAGAGGAAGGGAAGAGGTTGACTCTTTAGCTTCCAGCGATATTTGATCAAATGGAAAAAAATACAATGGCATCGTCTATTTATGGGCTGCCTACTATTATTCAAAAGTAAATAAATCTTAGTCACACTAATAGGCTTTTGGATCAACTTGTAATCGTCCGGCATCTTCACACGACCCCAAACTTTTTTTCTTTAGATGAAGGAGATCTAAGGGCATCTCAAGCCAACCCCTAAAATTTAGAGGAATACTTAGAGGAGTACTTTTACTCCTCTAAATTTTGGTCATTTCTAGTCGATCCTCACAACTTAGTGGAGTAAAATTTTATTTTTGCCAAATTATTCCAATTCTAGTTTAGATGGTACGTTTGAACTATATATTTGCACACATATGAAAACCCAACATAGTAATTAAGGTTCACACAATTCATAAATATCAACAAATTCATAGTTTACAAACCAAATTATTCAAATTCAAACACACCGAAGGGTTGAAATAAAGTAAATAGCATGATAGAAGCACATCTATGAAGTGCTATATAGATGCTACTGATGCTCAACAAGAACATCTCCGAGCTGGGTATGAGCTTCTCGGTTCTTGATCCTGGGATGCGCTTCGAGGAATGTCATCATGCTCTTACGCAACAGGATTGTCATTGATGATGTACCATAGTTCTCAGGCATGCCTCTCTCATCTTCAATGATCACGTTATGCAAGATGATACAATAAGTCATGATTCGCCATAGAACCTTGGAGTTTCAATACTCGGCAGGGTCACGAACGATGGCAAGACCCTTCTGAAGCACACCGAAAGCTCTCTCCACATCCTTCCTAGTCGACTCTTGACGTGTTGCAAAGTGAGATCTGTCGTTATCTTTTCGACGCGGAATTGTTTCAACAAATATGGCCCATGGAGGATAGATGTTATCCGCAAGGTAGTAACCCATCGTGTATTCATGACCTCTGACGCCCCCGATTTGACCATACACTAATCATACACGCAAACGTGTACGATCAAGATCAGAGACTCACGGGAAGATATCACAACACAACTCTACAAATAAAAATAAGTCATACAAGCATCATATTACAAGCCAGGGGCCTCGAGGGCTAGAATACAAGAGCTCGATTATAGACGAGTCGGCAGAAGCAACAATATCTGAGTACAGACATAAGTTAAACAAGTTTGCCTTAAGAAGGCTAGCATAAACTGGGATACAGATCGAAAGAGGCGCAGGCCTCCTGCCTGGGATCCTCCTAAACTACTCCTGGTCGTCGTCAACGGGCTGCACGTAGTAGTAGACACCTCCATTGTAGTAGGAGTCGTCGTCGACGGTGGCGTCTGGCTCCTGGGCTCCATCGTCTGGTCGCAGCAATCGAGTATAGAAAGACTACGCTTCTGGTAACCTCCATCTTGCAGCAGGAGAAGAGAGTAGATGGTAAGTTCACCAAAAAGCATAATGTAGCATAATCCTAACCGATGATCCTCCCCTTGTCGCCCTGTGAGAGAGCGATCACCGGTTGTATCTAGCACTTAGAAGGGTGTGTTTTATTAAGTATCCGGTTCTAGTTGTCATAAGGTCAAGGTACAATTCCAAGTCGTCCTGTTACCGAAGATCACGGCTATTCGAATAGTTTAACTTCCCTGCAGGGGTGCACCACATTTCCCAACACGCTCGATCCCATTTGGCCGGACACACTTTTCTGGGTCATGCCCGGCCTCGGAAGATCAACACGTCGCAGCCCTACCTAGGCACAACAAAGAGGTCAGCACGCCGGTCTAAATCCTATGGCGCAGGGGTCTGGGCCCATCGCCCATTGCACACCTGCATGTTGCGTACGCGGCCGGTGAGCAGACCTAGCAACCTCCATTACAAAGGAAGTTGCGTTACGCAGTCCAACCCGGCGCGCGCCGCTCAGTCGCTAATGTCAAGAAGGCTTCGGCTGATACCACGACGTCGAGTGCCCATAATTGTCCCCGCGTAGATGGTTAGTGCGTATAGGCCAGTAGCCAGGCTCAGATCAAATACCAAGATCTCGTTAACCGTGTTAATTATCCA
>NW_024116111.1:0-6101 GCF_003073215.2 Triticum urartu | reverse complement strand
CCCAGAGCCGCCGCCACCCCCCCCGGGAGCCCCAGGCCCCGGAAGCCGCCGCGTCACCAGCTCACGGCCATACGCCACTGCGCCAGCAGTGCGCGCATCGCCGCGGCCTCCACAGACTTGGTAACCACACTGACTATCCCCTCCAGCTCATTGCCTGGCCATTTCCTCAAACTACTATGTGTTTCTCTTTTGTTTTCTTGCAGGGCTTGGATTCGGGAACACTGAGCTTGATCTCACCAGCAGACATCCGTCCCACCTTCCTGCCGGTCTTCCGGTCTGGGAGCTGCGCCAATATCGGGCCAAAGTCCTACATGGAGGACGAGCATGTTTGCATCGACAGCCTCATCGAGCACCTCGGAATGCGTACCCCTGCTATCCCTGCACCGGGTGCTTTCTATGGGGTGAGTTGGATTACAGTTACCATAAATTTCGCTCCGGTGGTTCCTCACTGTTCTTGTCCCATTAACTGTTTGACAATGCATGTGCTCATTATGAATCAATGATTTAGTCTGGTGTGACTTTTCTGTGATAATAATGCCACCCATTCTGACTTATGTGCAGCACTAATGCTGCGATAATAGCTTCTAGATGTGTTCATTTGCTCAACTTGGAAATGCATGATTACGTCGGTTGTGGACGTATGATGGTGGAAATGATTGTAATACTGTGGTTGAATGATTGCGTTGAGGCGAATCAGTTCATTATAAGCATTGATAGATGCTTTTAGTTTCATTTCTTATTTGCTAGTACAATGGAAACCTCTGCAAACAAAAAGTGTCTTTCTTGAATCATGCTTTTAACAGAAGGAGAAATAGTTCTTTGTAAACAGTAAGAGCTGTATTTTGGATTGAAATTCTACAGTTTTTTATGCTAAACTGGGCCCTGTATTCAATTAAAGAAAAACCACGCCTTGCATATGAATGGCGTCTCCTGGTTCTTGAGTGCAGTAATTATTCGTTTTGTGGGGGAATTTTTTTGTGGCATTTGACTTTACGTAGCACAACTAATGTTTAATGATACATTTTCTTGACATAATTTGCAGGTGTTTGATGGTCATGGTGGTACAGATGCAGTCTGTTTTGTTCGGAAGAACTTACTGAAGTTCATAATCGAAGATGGTCACTTCCCCAACAGCATGGAGAAAGCAATCAGAAGTGCATTTGTAAAGGCTGATCACGCGATTGCAGATTCCCATTCTCTTGACCGCAATTCAGGGACCACAGCATTGACGGCCCTTATTTTTGGCAGGTAAGTTACTAAGTTTTGGTGCTAGTACCAAAACTTTTAATTTTACTGACACAAGGCATCCTAAGAAGACACCTGTCGAATGTTATTGCACCCCCTCCGGTTGGGTTTACCTGTCAATGTTATTGTACTCCCTCCGGTACGGGTATTGGTCTTCAATTTGCCTAAAGAAACATGTGTTAAATGCCACAAAAATTATATCTTCAGATTTGTCGTCGAATGAAGTTTCTAAATATATTATTTTGTGACATATAACACATTTTATTAGTAAATTGAAGACCTAAAAATCCATGCCTGACTTATAAAACCAACCGGAGGGAGTTTGTAATAATGTTTTCCATTCATTGTATAATATTGCAAGGAGTTAAATCAAAACCAGTTTGTTGACATAGAAAAGAAACTGATTTGAAGCTGGGTATTGTGTTATTCTTGGTTAGAAGAACTCACTGGGTTGTTGGTTAGGCATTTTTGCGACTTTAGTGGTAAATAATTGGACACTATTCCTTCCTACTCCCTCCGTCCCATAATAGTGTCAAAAAACGTCTTACATTATGGGACGGAGGGAGTATTTTTGAAATTATAGAGGCTACTTCATATCCTTTATATCTGACAGCTACTTCACATTTATTGCTTCAACCCCTAATGTCTCAACCGAACACAAGGTTCTTTGCTGTACCAAGCTGTCCTCTGGGCCTCCTTGCCTTTAATAGTTGACACATTACCAGAGTAGAACCTGTATTGTGTTTGCAATCTTTAGATTGGTTATTTGCATCTTATGATATACTCTCATCCACCTCATTCAATGGTACAGGACATTGCTTGTTGCAAATGCAGGAGATTGTCGAGCTGTGTTAGGAAAGCGAGGACGAGCTGTTGAGCTGTCAAAAGATCACAAACCCAACTGCAAGAGTGAAAAGCTCAGGATTGAGAACCTTGGTGGCATAGTCTTCGATGGCTATCTCAATGGTCAGCTATCTGTAGCAAGGGCAATCGGTGATTGGCACGTCAAAGGTTCTAAAGGGTCTATAAGCCCTCTCACTCCAGAACCTGAATTTCAGGAGGTTAGACTCACCGAGGAAGACGAGTTCTTGATAATAGGATGTGATGGCCTTTGGGATGTGATGACCAGCCAATGTGCCGTGTCAATGGTACGGAAAGAGCTGATGGCCCACAACGATCCGGAAAGGTGCTCAAGAGAACTTGTTCAGGAAGCGCTCAGACGAGACACTTGCGACAACCTAACTGCGGTAGTTGTATGCTTCTCAGCAGACCCACCCCCTCAAATTGAGATCCCAAGATTCCGAGTACGGAGAAGTATTTCGATGGAAGGGTTGCATATGCTAAAGGGTGCTCTCGACAGTAATGCCTGACCTCCCTCTCTAAACATGTCTTCCTCCCTCGCGTAACCCTTTTGTTGTATGATCTTATATTATTTGTTGTTGTTCCTTGAAAGTTTTGCCCAGGTCTCGCCACTATAGGTCCCTGGAATAAGTTGTGTAGAATCATGTTCCAAATTTTGTTGAGGTGTAGGCTAATCATTTTGCGAAGGCAATGCTCTGTTTGTACCGGCTAGCGTTTGATTGTCCAGAGTGTAATTGGGCAATGCCCGGCATTCTTATTCTGGTACAAATGACAGTTATTATAGCTGATCAATTTTGCTCTGCTCAGGAGTTATACTAGTCTAAATTATGAACTCCCCCTTATCCCTCAGATGATAAATGATATCATATCTACGTTGGTAAACCTGACAGAGAAATGAACTTTTAATCCTTGCTCTTTATTGTATTGTCTGATGGTAGCATTGTAAGTTCAAGTCCAACGATGCCGTGCACATAGCTTGCATAAATTCTTGGGAAGATAGTACTGTAGTACTCCCTCCGTTCCGAATTACTTGTCACATGTATGGATGTATCTAGATGTATTTTAGTTGTAGATACATTCATTTCTAAGACGAGTAATTTGGAACGGAGGGAGTAGTACGAAGCTCACTGATGGACCCATCTACTCAAACTTGCAAATATTTTCTTGTATCGCAACACTTCCACTGACTCCTCTGCTTGCAGCTTGTCTGCGATGCCGCTTGTGTGGCTGCACAGCGATGATCACGTGCGACGAATTTGATCATTTCTGGGATAACTTTTTCCCGAACTGCATTGATTTTGGAACTTTAAAACCATATAATCCCTCGTTCCATCTTGAGGTCTCACTGGACGCAGTGTTGCAGAAGTCCACTTTTTTTTTTGTTTGCTTAGTGGCAAAGGTCAACAACTCTGGTGACTGGTGACTCGTTGGGGTTGAAGGGTCTTGTTTGGGTGCTCGTTTACATTTCAGAATGAATCAGACTTCTCTTTTTATAGGGGAGAAAGAATCGGAATAAGGGATCGAATTTATCCTTGTACTCCTTTGTACCCAAGAGGTGGGCTCGATTGGAACATGGGCTTCCCTGACCAGATTCTTCACACCTTAAGTGCAGACTCTCCCCTCCTATTAGGGTTTCGTTTCCTCTCGGCGACTCTCCGAGCCGCCGTTGAGACTATCCTATCCCCTCGCCGATCTTCCTCCGGTCCCTAGCCAAGCTTGGACTGATCAAGGGGCGATCTTGCATCGTTCCCCGGTCTCGGCCTTGTTAGGGTTTACGGGAGGAGGAGAAGGCAGATAGGGTTCCGTCAAACCTGGTGATCGCTGTTTCGTCGGGTTAGGGTTTGCGGTATGGCTAGCCGCGCGTCTGGATCAGGCGCGGAGGCAAGCGATGTTGAGGAGATGATGAAGAATCTGGGCATTACTGAGGATGACCTAGATGATGTGGTTTTCGAGGAGCAAGATGTTCCATCTGAATCAGCGGTGCGGTGGATGGCTATCACAAGAGTTCACACCCCTAAGAACTACATCCAATATTGGTTCTTCCGTAACATGAGGGTTGCCTGGGACCTAGCGCAGGAGGTAAAGATCCGTCCGCTCGAAGAAAATTTGTACACTATGCAGTTCTCGTGCCTCGACGATTGGGAACGCGTCATGGCGGAGGGACCGTGGACCTTCAAAGGAAACGCGGTGGTGCTTGCTGAGTATGACGGGTTCACTAAGCCTTCAGAGGTGAATCTGGATATGCTTGATATATGGGCTCAGATACATGACTTTCCTGACGGGTACTTCCCAATGATTAAAGCACTAGCAGGGAAAATTGGGCAGTACATATACGCTGAACCAAAATCACAAGACTTTGAAGGCAACTTTGTACGAGTTAGGGTTAAGATCAATGTTCATCTTCCTTTAAAGAATGCAGTCTCTATGGTGAAAGAGGGGAAAAGGAAAATCTTTCTGGTAAAATATGAGCGATTACCAGACTGGTGCGCTGTGTGTGGCCACCTTGGACACCAGTTTAAGGAGCACGGTGATGGTGTTCATCCACCTGAAGCTCTGGTTTACAAGAATTTGCGGGCATCGTGGTTCAGAGGACCGGGCCGGGGACCGGGAGAAGGAAGAGAGCGTGGCAGATCGGGTCGTGGCCGTGGACGAGGCCGCGTTTCTTCTCAGAGGAGTCAGGAGAGGTGGAATGAGCAGGAGCTTTCAGAGAACACGAAGGAAGATATTGCAATGGATGATGCGGAAAATAACAGGAAAAGGGGCGCCCTAGTGATGCTGGACCCGAGGGGTTCAGCTAGCTCTATGCCTGTTGCCCAACCAAGCAACCCTTTGCCTATGCAGCAGAGTCAAGATGTACCGGTGACCTCTCCATCCAAGTAGGAACCAAAGAGGAACAAGCTTTCTCTACCAGCCCAAGACAACTCAATGGTGAAGAGTCTAGTGTTGACAATAAACAATGATGCGCGTTTGGCGGGCTCCCATGGGGAGTCGCGCCATGCGCAGTGAGTCTACTATGTTGGAACTATCGCGGGGCTGGCAAACCCGCGACAGTTCGAGAGCTTCGTGATCTAACGAGGCAACTTGCCCCCTCTGTATTATGCATTGTCGAAACTCAGATAGAGGGCTCTCGAGTAGAGAATTTAGCAGGCTCATTAGGATTTACCAATAGTTTTGCAGTTAGTAGTTTTGGGAGAAGTGGTGGACTTGGTATCTTTTGGAATGATGAAATAAAGCTAGTGGTTGATGGTTACTCCAAGTATCATATTAATGTTGTGATAGATGATCTGGCTCAGATAAAAACCAGGGTCACTTTCGTCTATGGGGAGGCCCAGGTAGTGGAGAGATATAAAACATGGGACATGCTACGCAGCATTGTTGGTGCTAACGATCTGCCATGGGCGGTTATAGGAGACTTTAATGAGGTGTTATACTCACATGAGCACGACGGAGTGGCAAACAGAAGTCAGGCACAAATGGATGCATTTAGAGATGCGCTTGATACATGCGGTTTGTCAGATATAGGCTTCACTAGAATCAACTGGACGTTTGAAAAAAGGTGGCAGGAGGAACTTACGCTAGAGTTCGGCTGGATAGATGCGTCGCTAATCCAGCGTGGTCTTTGGCTTTTCCAACAGCTATTCTGGAACATAAGCACGCGGTTTCTTCTGATCATATTCCCATCTTCCTCCAGCTTGACATGCAGCATGCAGTTTCACGGGGACCGAGGCAGTTCAGGTACGAGATGTGTTGGGAGCGGTGTTGGGGAACGTAGTAATTTCAAAAAAAATTCTACGCACACGCAAGATCATGGTGATGCATAGCAACGAGAGGGGAGAGTGTTGTCTACGTACCCTCGTAGACCGGCAACGGAAGTGTTGACACAACGTAGAGGAAGTAGTCGTACGTCTTCCCGATCCGACCGATCCAAGTACCGAACGTACGGCACCTCTGAGTTCTGCACACGTTCAACTCGGTGACGTCCCTCGAGTTCCGAT
>NW_024116110.1:0-6490 GCF_003073215.2 Triticum urartu | reverse complement strand
TTAAAAATACCATGGGCACAGGCGGGGAGGGGGGCACGACGGTGGCACGCCCCAAGTCGCGGCTTAAACCACACTAGGGGCTTCCTGCTTTGTTATTTTTCTCTCTTTCAGGACATTAATCTCTGGAACCCTGTCCAGTAGTATGATTGCCGAACACATGATGCAGCAACCAAGGAGGCAGAAAGCTACATCACACCACGGAACTCCCAGGTGGATTACGATAACGAGTGAAATGCTTTAATATTATTTCTCAGCTTGCCCTTGAAGGGGACATAGTCCTACTTTTTGCTTATCGCATTACCTGTATCATTCTGCTCTAACGCATGTTTTTTAATAAACAATGCATTGCATTAAGGCTTTTATTGCATTCTTCTTTTATATATATATATACTAGCACATATGCCCGTGCGTTGCTACGGGGAAAAATTGAAGTGTCCACTAACACGCCCATGAACGCGGCATGACAACATCCACCGGAAGTAAAAATACCTCACCCACCTGTTTTACTCACTAATAATTGCACAATCATGTTAATCATGTTCAAACTCATCGAGATCAACATGTTGTAGTCTAGTTCAAATTATTCAACCTGACATTAGTTTGAAATAATCAAAATTGACTTTATATCCCAACAATCTGCAATAACAACCAATAAACAATAAGCTTTAATAATAAACAATTACAACACAAATACAGTAGCTAGTAATTTCTATCCATCTCTCTAACTGTCTCTTCCCTTTGTACAATATAATGGCATCATCGCACAAATAATGGCAACATCAGTACACAGGAAAACGAACAAAATTGCTCCAAATCTCAATTCCAATCTATGTATTGCCATGTACAAAGTTTCCCCAAGTAGAGCGTAGGTGCCAAAGAAGAATGAGAAGAAGCCCCCCAAAAAAGCAAAAAGAATACAGCAGAAATAGAACACCACACAGCAGCAGCACACGATCTCAGTCTGAAAAAAGTGTGAGAAAGGAACTATTTACCTGATACAAAAAAAGACAATTCCCTATTGCATTAAAAGAAGCTATTGTGGCAATACAGGAGTTTATGGTAACCTCATATAGTCATGTGAAAATCTCAACGCATCTTTGCTTGAAATACTCTTCAGGTGATTTGCCAAAATTAGGTGTGCCATTATGCTTGGTAAACTCAACAATCCGCTTTCTGTAGTTCATTACCTACTACAGTATTTGGCAAACTGAAAATAATGTGTAGTGGAGGGCACAAGTGTACGTCAAAGGGGATCGTAAGCCAAAGTATGTTTAATAAATCACCATAGAAAAGCACAAACCTGAGTGTGCAAACAGAATTGTTGGCGATTGGAATGGACTTCGATGAAGAAAATTTCCGATCGACAATTTTAGATCACGAGAAATCACAAATTACTAACAGCTTCCTCCAGGAATCTGACATAAATACAACCCCAAAAGCAGTGATAAATGCTTCCCCCTTGAAGCAGTAAGGACAACTTACCATATCTATATACTTTCTTCTCTTAAGCTCATCTCCAACATAAATTCTCTGAAAATAAATACACCAAAGATGGATTTTTACCTTTCTTGGTACTTTAGCAATCCAAAGCTTCAGCCAACCATTGTGTAATTCTACTGAAGAAGACGTTCCACCTTTTTTATCCATGTTAATAATGAGATCTTCTTGCCTTTTCAGCTTGAACACGGAAGGCCCTGTATGCTTGTAGCAGCTTGGTAGTGACGCGGCTTGGGTGCGGATGTGGAAGGCCTCGACGCCACGTTTGGGCATCATGCACACCTCCTTCTAGCGCTCGTCCTCGTCGAGCCCCACCAGCGGCTCCATGGCGTAGATTGTATCTACTGCTGTATCTTTTCGCATGAACAATTCAGTGTACAACGTGTACACACAACACACATCAGCTTGCTTCAGGAGCACATGAGGTCGTGATAGGTAACATAATTACGGTTAGGCAATATGTGTGTCGTTCAGTTCAACAAAATACCAATTTCATTTGGTCAAGTCTTAGATTTTGTTCTAAATAACCAAATTCACTCACGGATGTTCACGACTGTGAGAAGGAAGCCAACATGAGAATCCAAATCACTTGGGTTTGATCTATCATCCATGCCGCGTATGCTAACTCAATGCAGTAACATGGAATGACTCCATCTGCAGTTGCTTGATTTGCCACCATACCAAACTCTCCACCGCTTAGATCGACATAAAGGTGGTGACTGGAGTTTAGAGATTTTTCTTCATGGGAGTTATGCGGATGGACAGAGGAGAGTCTTGTTGTTAATTACGGGACCATACCCGGCGTTCCTACAGATCGGGGTCTCCTTCCACGGCGAGAAGGGCTGCCTCGAGGGCCTGGACTTGTTAGAATAGGCCAGCGACTTGGTGCTCCGGCGGCCTAGATCGGACATGATGAGGATGATGGACACAACCCTTCTTGGTGCTACTGTAAATTCTGTTGGGAAAATGCAATGCATCCCACTTCAGATGGTTCGTTTAGCTCTATAACAGATGGCCCAATATGATTGAATTAATTTATTAGCACTCATCAGTCACTAAATCATGAAAAATAACACTGTTCTTAATAGAGAAGAATAGAATAGAATTACTAACCTCCAGATTCTCGGTGCCATAGCATCACTATATGACCTCGGAAGAAGCAGTAAATTGGCTTGCAGGAAGCAGGCCACGGCCATGAGGTGCAGCACGTACATACACCACCTCATAGCAAACATCCGCCACCCTATGGATTCCTCATCAAATCAAATTATGAACAAACTGTGAGCATCTTTTATCTTAGCCACATCTCTGAACATAGATGTAACCTGTACTACCTCAGTGTTGTCTTCCTGGTTAGGACAGATCACTGCATGAAACGTCACACATGATTAATCAGTCAAAAAGGACTATCCGAAAAATAAACCAAAACTTGTAGGATTGGCTAATACCTTTCTTTCACCACGCGTGCTTTCCATGAGATAAATCCATATTGTAGCGCAAGAAACAATCATAGGTTTCCAGCTTCTAAGGGCAACATTACCAATGTTTAAGGGATGTAAACCATTAACCATCAACATCCTTGTCTAGGCTAATGCCGCTAAGAATATTTTCCACATCCATATGCTGATTTACACAATATCATCATACAAAAAGAAAGCTTGATGATGCATTATACCAGCAAAACATGGACATAAACAAAGTTGAATCCTGACCAACATATACTGAAAACAAAAACTGAAACCAAATACAACTAAAGTTGCTCGTCTATTACCATCAAAACTAAAATACTTCGTATTATTCAGTTAGATCAAAACCGTTCTCTAGCACATCTCAAATGAAATATTTTGCTAATTCATGAATCAATCCACATGCATTATCCATCACATTAGTAAGTAGCATAGATACATGTCATTCTGTAGCTGAGAATAAATTAGAGAGAGATGTTTTCGGTGCGCATCAAAAGAGGAACTTTTGGTGGCTGCTCTCCATCAAATATCAATGGAATCTCAATACTAATTAGAGAAGGGAGAGGAACTTACAGTGGCTGCTCTGCATCAAATGTGTCAATGCAGCACATGTTTTTCCTCTTACCTAGGCCTTGTCCCATCCGCTGTCGTCCAGCGCAGCAGCAGTACCACCCCCGGAGCAAGCTACCACCGGGGCTCCAACCCAGCCCCGCAGGATCCCGCCGCCCCTTCCTGAAGTCTCCTTCCTTTCCTTCTTCCTCCCGGCTCTCTCTCATCTCTCTCTCTCTGACCGTACTCAAGAGAGCTGTTGCAGGAGACGGGCACCACCAGAACTTTCCCGCCGCTTCTCGCGTCCTCTCCTCCCCTCTGTCCCTCACAGGTGCAGGGCCACCATATCCATGGAGAGACTCCGCCAGAGCTCCCCATCTCGGTCGGAACCGGCGAGGAACGCCGCCGCCATGAACTTGGAGTTCAAGCCCCGCCGCCTGACCTCCTCCCGCGCTTCGTAGATCGCCTCCACACCGTCCCCTAAACAGGATCCGAACCTTCCTCGACTCCTCGACCGGATCTGGCCGGAGATCGCCGCCGCCGCGCCCAGCGTTGTCTGGATCGCGACCCCGTCTCGCTCGGAACCTGACTCAGGAGGAAAGAGGTGTTGATGGACTGCGGGCTGATTATGTAAAATATGAGGTGTTTTTCTGAAAAACATGCCGAACGAAACGTTTTTCACTTAATCGTGGACTGCGGGCTGATTATGTAAAATATGAGGTGTTTTTCTGAAAAACATGCCGAACGAAACGTTTTTCACTTAATTGTGGACTGCGGGTTGTATTACCCTAACTCACAGAGACGTTTTTGAAAAAACGTCGCGACGGTGAACCCAGAGACTCAATCCGTACTTTATTATTATTATTATTATTATTACTAGCACAAAGGCCCGTGCGTTGCAACGGGGCGTACAAAGTTTAGTCATTTTCTAGTGCTTCGACATTTTGTAAAAGCAAGAAAGGCCATGTGTTACAACGAATACAAAATAAATAAGCGTGTGTTTGGAAACCTGAAAAATAATTTACCAATCAAACAACTTCGATCGTGAATTCCAGTTGTCATAAGAAGTTATCATTAGGTGCACACAAGCTAAGATTTGGGGGCCTTGTTTTAGTGAACAAAATTCTTGCACATACCTAGCGACACATCGATCTTGTCACTTCTCCCGTTCGTCAATGGTGGTCATGTATTCCACCTAATCACGGTAAACACTTCTCCTGTTCGTCGATGATGGTCATGTATTCCACCTAATCATGGTAAACATGATCAATTCCAAGGTTACGAGGTTGGCCATTACACTATAGCATGCTGCATCCGCGTGCCCCTTTTTTCACTGACTTGTAATTCTGTGGATGATATGTCCCATTAATGTATGCATGAGTATAATTAGAATGTAATATTGTAAGATACACAGTTTTACTATTGTTTACTTATGTATTAATTAAATAAAGGGTGTGTCTAGGGCACATCTAGATGTGCTCTAGTTATTGCACAGCTAAGTGAGTGAATCAAACATAAAGAGAAAAAAAAATATCCACGCGAATCTCGATGTAAGATCAATGACATAGAACTTAGATGTGCGATACTTATGGCACATCTAGATGTGCTTTAGCAAAACTGTTAAATAAATGCATACCATCTTCTTTCATGCTAGAAAAAAATACTAACTTGAGATTGTTGAAGCTCTCCTCTCAGTACACGCGATGCAACAAATACTGTAGAAAAGGAAAATAGCACAAAGGAGTCATGAAAAATATAATCACTTTTGTCAGTCCACATATCAAAGAAATCAACATCGTTATGTTCTGATAGACAATTTAAAGTTGGGGAATATTCTTCTACTCAAACAAAAATAGTATGCAAATTCACTAAATATACGTAGTGTAATTGTGTTTCAACTAATGTGCAGATCGGAAATATAATCAATGCTTCGAGAAGTCTACACAATGATCATAACCCATTGTTCAATTACGCATAGGAAGGATAAGTAAAGTGCTCATCATCAGGAGACAAGACAGTTCAGGCGACAACCTGTGTGGTCTGCATCATCCGCCGTGTGCAACGGAGCCGGCATCGCGTGCATCGGTAGCTCTGGTCCTCACGAGTGCCTGTTCCTCGTCAATCTGTCCGCACGGAAGCCGATACAAAAGCTTAGGTAGCTAGCTCGCGTAGCTAGATTTGTACACAAGTGTTACCTTCAACTTATGGTCTGGATGAAGCTATCTCGGCCTTGTGTTCGGATTAAGCGCCCCGACCTATGTTGCGCGCCCGGTTCCACATGCCCGCGAGCGAAGGAGTGTAGGACAGCTGGATTGGGTAAGCAACGTCGGCGAACAACACAGCGCCTGTCCATCCTAGTTGAGTGCCCAGAAGTCCGTAACTCCAACCGCAGCACAGCCGCGCGTCCAATCTCTTCAGACTGGTACGTACCTCTTGGATGGTTTCTCTTCCTTTCCCGGTGTCCGCGTGCCTCCAGGAGTTTTCTCCTTGTCCCCATGGGATCGGCCTCCATGCACCTGCTCCATCGGCTGCTCCGTCGTCCACGTGGGATCGGCCTCAGCGCGCCTCCTGGACTGGCTATTCCGCTCTACCCATGGGATCTCCCTCCGCACTCCTCCTCGACAGGCCGCTTCACGTGTTGCTTCTCCTCCAGCCGCTCCGTCGTGAAACCGCCCGGCCGTTTCCTCTACGGTATCGACCGCCTCCCTCTTATCTGATATTTATCGTAGGGGTTAGGGTATAACCAGTTTGAAATCTTATCGTAGGAACTGTCTAGATGGAGGTACGTGTGTGAGTCAAACACGAAAGAGAAAACCGAAGTAAACAAATTGTTTTTGACAGACAGACGGGATTAGTACCACCTTGGATTTAAAAAAACATGAACGTGTTGAAAAAAACTAAAAGCGTAAAGTCACGGGAAAAAGCGTATTGTGATGGTGAACCCACGGAGTCAATCTGTGCTTTATTATTAGGGAAAG
>NW_024116109.1:0-10992 GCF_003073215.2 Triticum urartu | reverse complement strand
TCGCGGACTGGCGGTGCGGCGTGCCATGGCGCCGCCTCTACGCCGCGGGCGCCCGACTAAGCGCTCTGCAGGCGCGCCGGCTCCAGGTGAAGGGCACCTCGCCACGGCCCCGTGCGTCGCACTCCATCAATCTCGTGGCCGGCTGGCTAGTAGTCTTCGGCGGTGGCTGCGAGGGAGGTAAAATCCAGCCGTTTAATTTTTTCAGTCTATTCTTGTTATCAAATTGCTTTCATTGGGCTTCGTATAACATCGAGGAATTTGATCATCTGGGGTTGTGTCGGAACTAAGAACTGTAGTTGATTTCGTTGTGAAAAATTGCTCACAGACTACAATTTTTTCCAGAGATCCTTATTATGCCATAGTAGTGTGGGTGTTGGTTAATTTAGCACTACCTCCGTCCGGAATTAGTTATCACTGAAATGGATGTATCTAGAAGTATTTCAGTGCTAGATACATCCTTTTGAGCGACAAGTAATTTTGGATGGAGGGAGCATGAGATATTTGCTATGTTTGTCCAAGATTAAGATAAATAATCGGAAGACAAGTTTTACTTTTGTTAGGTTAATGACAAAACATGTGCAATTGTTTGGAGAGCCTAGCTGCAGCTTAGCTGAGTGAAATTTTATATTGAGAGGAAATTTTTGATTATTTGGAGAGTATTGTAGTATTTGATTGGATTTATAATTATGAGACTGTTGTCCCACATTGGCTATGGGAGGAGGCAGAGCAAGACTTAAAGGGGCGAAGCTGTCCCCTCGCAATGGACCTTGGGGCCAGGACGCTAACCTAGCAGGCTTGGGATTGCGTAACAAGCGTGATTCAAGACTATTTGACCTAATACAGAAATAATAGGGAGGCTACACAATCATAGCTCACATCTCTACAGATCACGAGTCCTGTTTCTATGCACC
The DNA here is from genome assembly GCF_003073215.2 of Triticum urartu. Lineage (NCBI taxonomy): Eukaryota > Viridiplantae > Streptophyta > Magnoliopsida > Poales > Poaceae > Triticum > Triticum urartu. Next base: position 10,081 of record NW_024116109.1, on the reverse strand, counting down.
TCTACAGAAAACTTGCACAAATCTTAATAGCATAAGAGTTACAAGAATGTAGGGGCAAATATGTACCAGTTACAGAAATAGTTGCAATGTGGCTCTAAATCCCATTGTTGTAAAAGAAGATCGAACCAACAACAAATTTAGCTCCTTTGTCAGATATTATGTATTGTTCCTATTATGTCTATTCCTTTTTGAATGCATTATCTCCCTGAAACTAAGACACATGGTCTATTGTTCTTGCTGTGGCAGCCCATCTATCTAGTATGTATTGGTTGACTTTGATATGTGTGGGTCACTCTGCATGATCGTGTTTGTGTCTTGGTTAAAGTTCTGCTACTTGGTACAACTCACTCGGAGCAGATATAGGTTGGCTTCATAAGACGATAAAAAGTTGTAATGAGTAGGCACTACTATTGATTCATAAGTGGGCAAGGTGTATGATGTTGGCGTGGGGCACCATTAGAAAGATCACAGAAAATTGTTCCTACATGCATGAATTAGTAGTAAAACCTTTTTCTTATCGAAAAAGTAGTACGAGTTTTACGGACTAGTTTTGTTTTAGCATAAAATAAATGTCAAAACTAAGATTACTAGTTGGCTACAAAGTTTAATCTTCAGCGTTTGTTTGCTTTTAAATGTTCAAAGTTTTACGAGGGGTGTACCAAAGCAAATACTCACACACTGCTGCAGCAACACGGAAACCAATATATGAGATTTATACTAAAGTTAAAAATCTTGGAATGTTTAAATGACACCTTTAGACCTATCTAACTTTTTATTACTTCATTTGTCGTTACTGATTATTGTTGGTTTTTGCTGTTTACCATTTTCATCTCTATGTTTGCCAATGTTTGTTCAGATTCAATATTTATCTTTTGGTCTTTTTAATTAAATCTAAACACCACACTATGTTGGGTTAAGTTGATTGATTGCCTTGTTTAGTAGGTTGAATATGAACTGTATTACCTTGGCCTGGTAGGTTTCGAAATATGCAAAATCTGTCCTAAATCACAAATAAAGTGTTGGATTCATTAGATGTCTTTTCTCCTGTGAAATTTTTATGGGTGTGTGGATGTTTCTGCTCAAGTATTAAAGAAGTTTTTACTAATAAAGATGTTAATTTGTGAGACAGACGGATTTTGTTCCCCCAAAGCCAGTGTCATGCTACTATTCTGCCAATACATGTGTACCTTGGTAGAAATGCTAGATAAGTGATACCTTATAATTAGCAATTTGAAGTTTCACTAGTTCAATTGGTTTAGATTATCTATTACAGTGAGCCTTATATATAACGGTGGTTTCCATCGGTTATAGTGTTGCGTTGACTTGGATACTGACCAAAAGCGTGGGCAGATGTAACAGGTTCTACCATGTACACACAACTAGTGTTGAAAAAAACACACACACACAACTAAACGTGATACAGTAGAAATGTCAAAGTTCAATCCAGCAGCATTTTAGTTACTCATTCTGTTGATAGTGTGAGCTCTCCTCAGGATGAGTTTGCATCTGCACATCTCTTTTCAGATGCTTATTAGATAAACTAGTAATTCTTCAGACAACTATTCCTGTTTTTAGCTTTGCTGAATTTTCTTTCTGGACTTATGTTTGAGGTTTGCACCTTTTTCTGTCTATCTGTACATAACAACGGTTGCATTATGTTACAAATCTTTGTAGAAATCAGCTATCTAATGTTTGTTCTGATTTATTGCGATCTCGTATGCTTTCTGATATTCTCTTTTGCTCTAGTTAGGTCGTCATCTTGATGATATCTGGGCAACATATGTTGGAAATAGAGCTGGAACTAGATCATCCAATTCACTTACCTGGCAGCAATTGGCCTCTGGTACTCCAAGTGGTCGTTTTGGTCATTCATGCATTCTCGTTGGTGATGCACTAGTCCTGTTTGGCGGGATTAATGACCGTGGGCTTCGTTTGAATGACACATGGATAGGCCAAATAATCTGTGAAGAACCTTGCAGGATGAGGATCTCATGGAGACTGCTGGAGATAGGCCCCCTGGCACCATCTCCTCGTGGGGCCCATGCAGCCTGCTGCATAGATGATAAGTTCATTGTGATTCACGGTGGGATAGGGGTGCATGGAAGCCGGCTTGGTGATACATGGCTTCTTGATCTCTCCGATGGACTTCGATCTGGCAGTTGGCGCCGAATGAGGAATACTGGACCTTTGCCTTCAGCTCGTTCTGGCCACACCTTAACTTGGATTGGTGATAGGCGCATGGTTCTTTTTGGTGGTAGAGGATCAGAATATGAGGTGCTTAGTGATGTCTGGCTGTTTGATATTGGTGATCATTTGCTGCAATGGAAAGAGCAAAAGTACGATTTGTCTAGTATTCTTGGTGAATTGCCTTCTCCCCGGGCTGGGCATTCAGCAACATTTCTCTTTGGTGGCAAGATCCTTGTATATGGTGGGGAGGACAAAGAAAGACGGCGGATGGATGATTTCTGGATCTTAGATATACCAGCTTTACTTCAGTTTGAGTCAGGTAACAGGAAAATGGCAAAGAGGATGTGGAAAAAACTAAGGATAGATGGCCAATCCCCGAATTGTCGGTCCTTCCATGGGGCATGTGTAGATACTTCTGGTTACTGTGTGTATGTTTTTGGTGGAATGGTTGATGCACTTTTGCATCCTGCAGAATCCTTGGGCTTGAGGTTTGATGGGCAACTGTATCAAGTGGAGCTTGTGCTGCATCTCTAGAATCTGTATGATGTTTTCCTATAAATATTTTCTTAGAGATAACTGTTTAGATCTAATAATGCAGTATTGTGTAGTTTTTCTTGTCAGAACACCTGGATAGTAAATCTGAAGATCTCGCTCACAGTATTTAGATGATCAAGATCTCTTTATTTATAATTTCAGCTGCCACAATTTGGACATTGTGATGATGCTGAAAGATGGTTCTTCCCTGTCAAGTGCGTATGGGTGCAATACCTGTCACTGATCTCTGAAAGCAACGGTGATGTAGAACGGGTTTCTCTACATATGTGTTGAAATGTACATCCTTTCTCAGATTCATATGTTAACAAAGAATGTCTGTCAATACCATCTGGGAAAGATTGCTACTCCCTCTGATCCATATTACTCCCTCCTTCCATCTATATAGGGCCTAATGCGTTTTTCGAGGCTAACTTTGACCAAATATTAGAGTAATAATATATGACATGCAACTTACACAAAGCACACCGTTAAATTCGTGTGTGAAAGGAGTTTTCAATGATATAATTTTCACATTGTGCATGTCATGTACTATTAATCTTGTCAATAGTCAAAGGCGGTCTTAAAAAATGCATTAGGCCCTATATAGATGGAAGGAGGGAGTACTTGTGATGACTTCTCATTATCGTTGTGAAAAGAAGGATTAGTTTATCATTTAGTTTATCATAAATGATAAACTAGAATCACATAATTGATGATTAGTATGCACCATCTGGGGCTTGCTCTGCAGCTTTTCATCTTGGACAGAAATTGTGGATGGATGATTAGCATGCATCAACTGGGTCACACGCAAGGAGCATGTTGTGTTGAACTGTTGTAACATCCCAAAATTCTAAATTTTGAAATGTTAATTATTTAAATAGAATTAATTTAAAATTGGCTTGTGTTGCTCGTTGTTTGTAAATTTTGACTAGGATTTGAATTTTTTGGTGTTAAATGAATATTTTTTCGAGAGGGAATAAAAGGACTTTCCCAATTTTACATTTGCATCTTATTTTGGATTTATTGAATATTCAAATGAGATGGAATAAAAATGGCTTCCTGAATATTCCTTTCGGCCTTATTTTGAACTTTGAGAATATTCATAATATTTCCAATTCATATATGAGAGGATGACATGACTTCCTCAAAGAATGATATTGGTGAATAATTGAATATTCTCTTATTTTGGTTTCAACATTTAAAACAAATCCAACCAATTTTTTTTGAGAGAAGGTAATATGACTCCTTCAATACAAAAGAGTTGGAAATGATTTAAATCTTATTTGAATTTTTCCCCGGAGTTGAAAAGAATGTTTTTATTGGACATTTTATAACTGTCAAATTAAAGTTTATGAAAATATTATATGTATTTTATATAAGTATTTTGGACTGAAAAAATGTTCACTATGCTATATGTAACTCTATTTGTTTTTTTGTGGGTGTTCTGTTTTTATATATATATATATAATGTTTTGGTACAATTTTGGAGCCAAAATGATTTCTGTAAAAAAATAACAGACTAAAGGCTAAATTCTGCTTGCGCGCAGTGCAGCGCAGCAGGCCAGACCACTTCAGCGCAGCGCAGCGAGCAGTAGCGCCCAAGGCCCAGCCCGACAAGTGCGCAGCATGCCAGCCCACCTCACTGAGGCTGCCCGCCCAGGTCAGCGCCACACCCCACCTGTCTTCCTCCCCTTGGTTCTCTCCGAGCGACCGACACTCCGACCCACCTTACCTCCTTCCACCTCCCGATCGGTCTCCTGTTCAGGGACGATAGCGCCGCCACGACAGGGACCACGCTCGATGCGCCCGATCCCTAACCCCCTCTCTAATCTGAATGCACTGAGCTGTCAGTGGCCTCCTTCTTGTCGCTTGGGCTGGGCCTGGGCCGCTCAAGAGCTACCGGCCAACCACTACAAATACAAGAGAGATGGCCTCGATGGAGTTGTCTTGGATGGATGGGCTTCGGCCTTGGCCAGGCGTGTGCGTTCCTTCTTCCGTAGAGCTCGTCTTCCTCCTCTGTCTCCTCCCTCTCTCTGGGTCTTCCTCTTGTAATCCTTGAATCACAACTAGGTCATGGTGATTGAGTGAATCAACTAGTTGGATCCTAACAATTGGTATCAGAGCCGTTCGATCATCCTCCGAAATTCCTCAAAATCTCCACACATTTTCCCCTCCAACCAGTGCCTCCAACCTATTCGACAGTATGCCAAGCCACAAATTAGTCTGCCCCGAAGGCGTTCTTCACGCCCGGATCAGCGATGTTCGTGATGTGGTTACCGTCGAGTCGATTCGACAGTTGTTTTGCCGCTCCGATGATGGATATGTGATCTGTGCATACGAGTGGGTGGTGGACGGGATGTACGGCGTGGAGGCGTATGCTGAGTTCCGGTCTCGATGGAGGGCGGCCCGAGCTCGAGATGCCCTGGATGGCCATGCTATCTACGATGGCTGTTGCATCCTTGCTGTCGACCACGTCCCGCCAGTCTACACCACCATCACCATGCCGGATGACGACTGGATGGCGCCCTCGTACTTCTACGATGACACTCCCTACGCGGAGTGGGCTGCAGCGTTGGCCGCAGTCGAGCGCCATGATGAGGCGTCCGCTACTTCCACCGATGACCTCCAACTCGAGGTGTCCATGGACGCCATCAGCGCGACTCCGTTCGAGCTCGCCACGCCTATGGCGCCAACTCCGTTCGCGACCACCGACAATTCCGTCCTGGAGTTCAGTGTGACTAACAAGGTGCTCGAAGTCGACGACACCAACGAAGCTACTGCGACGCCCACCACTTGTTCGACAGGGTGCCCAAGCTACGACACGCCCGAGGAGTCGGCGCTCACTTCGTCCACGACACTATCTTCATCCATGGTCGTCGGCAACGTCACTCCAGAGCTTGCTGCACTTGTACGTGGCATCTATCATAATACTGACAGAGACGACCCAATGGCGTCGTGCCTAGTTCCCTGGAGTGCACCTACATCCTTCACAATGCCACATGAAGCCTCACCAATGCTTCTGCGTTGGTTGTTCCCTATCCTTGATCTGGACAGCTTTGCACCCACTAGGTGTTCGACAAAGGTATCTATCAAGAGCACATTCGCATTAACGTCCCAGTTCACTCAAGTCACTGATAGTAGGGTTGAGTTGCATCTGTTACCATGGCCATCCTTTGCATGCATTCCGATATGGAAGATGGCGCAGCTGGAAGCATTGGGGAGCCTTGTGAAAATTTCTTCAGCTGGTATGACTGTGCAACAATCAGTTGGTGAGAGCAGTCCCATTCTTCTGTACACTGATAGATGGCTGCTACAGATTCCTTCTACTTCAATACTACAAGGGCTTCCAAGTGGTTCTGCAGCCAAAATTCTTATGGAAATATTCTCAAAAGTTATGAGCTCTAGGAGTTGTTCTATGCCAAGTGCAAAACCTGGAATGCTGAAGAGGAAACTAGGCCGGGGTTCTTATGAAAATGCTGCTCATGCTGTGATTGGGAGTTTGTGTTGTGCGCTTCAGAGCAGAGAAATTCTAGTGGAGAGAGCACATGGGCATCTGTTTCCTGGAGTACGTTGGAAATCACTGTCGTTTTCATGGCTACTACCCCAAGTGGTGTTGGCACTGAGTCTGCAAGTGTACGAGCATCCGAACAAATGCAGTTTACTAAAACATGATATACCAGTGGTGCTCCATATTTCTCGTGGAAGTACTGTTCTGTGCATTCTTGTGCATCTAGAGGTGTCCATTTGCAGTTTGGAGATTGATAGGTCATCAAGAGATATAATTGCAGAATTACATTGGAAGAAACCATGGCCTTCTTGGACGACCTATTTCTATAGCCATCGGTGGAAGTATCCTGGTCGGCTGGGCTCCGGAAAAGAGGTGGTTCTCAATTCAAGAAGGAGAATAATTGCAATTTGTTACAAAGCTATTGTTGTAACATCGAACAGTCATCACAGTACAACAGTACTTCCAAGGATAATGAGAGAAGGAACAATCATCTTGCAATACTCTAGAAAATTATATGCGAAGCGGTACTCCAGTTGTAAGGGGAGCCTACTCGAACATGCTATGCCTTTTACTTCTGAATATTTTGTATGGGGTCTAGTGAAAACATCTGGTGCTTGTTCAGATTTGGAGGAAGTGGGCAGGCCAATAGCAAGTCAGACAAACCACCAAACCATATTGGCACTCATGAGATTCTCATGAATCAACATGCTGGGCTGGGTCTTACACTTCCTGGATTTCTAATATTATGGCCAGATCTCACACCAGTTAAGATTACTCCATTGCATTATAGGAAACTGAGCTCTTGGAAGTATCCAATGCCAAGTTTGCATCACATGTTGCTGAAGAGGCAAACAAAGGCATATTATGAGATTATTATGCGAATAGTTGGCTTGAAAGGAGCTCTGCTAGCTTATTGGTTTACTGTCAGTTTGTTTTGCTTCGCTGCACAGAGTGAGCTTGTTCATGTTCATGCAATTGCTGTTGGAGATAATCTGTTCAATGCTAACGAGGCATTCGTTCAGTGGTGGGCTTTCCAGTATTACATGGTCGACATCAATCTTCCTCAGTCAACAACGATAAGGCTTATAATTGTTGTTGGTTCTTCCGAGATAAGTACAATTACTCATCATCTGGTTTTGCTTCTCCCTTGGGATTCGGGTCACAATTCTTCTCCTGCTGGTGTCGGTCATCTGGCGGCAAGTAACTTTTCACTCCATTTATCGCTGCTTCCTTGGAATCTCGGTCACATCACAATTGCAAGGGTTCTCAGCTGCCCTTGTCCTACTGATGGCAATGAATTCATGCATATTCCGGAGTTACAACAATCAGCAAATGTGTTGTTTGGTACTGAAAAAATGGTACTGTCAATTTGGCTCCCGGAGTGTTTGCCCTATGAACTTTTGCGGCCGTGGCCTCCACCACTTAGAACAAATGCCAGGGATGTGTCTCTAATGGATGAGAAGGGACTGGAAATCATTGTGGCGTCAGTAGGGCAGAAACCTTGGTTTTTCTTCTCCTTGGAAGAAAATTTCAGCCTACCACATGTTCCTACAAGAGTCCTGTGTGTAACCTCACCATGGGACAATGGTCTACTCACGTTGATGGCTATTACAAGAGGAGAGTTCGCAATCCTGGCCTCTTTCCATGAGGCATACCTGTGCCATGTCTTCCCATCATCTGGACAGTACACTTATGAAAATGGCGTGGCCACAAGCAAGCAGTATGGAGTTTGGGTGCTGCACATAGAGATGCCATGGGATCCCGGAGGTTCTACGTTGCGTGGGCTTGGGGTCAAGCGGAAATTTAAGACGGGGGGTGATACGTCTCCAACGTATGTACTTTTCCTAACGCTTTCCTCTTGTTTTGGACTCTAATTTGCATGATTTGAATGAAACTAACCCCGGACTGACGCTGTTTTCAACAGAACTACCATGGTGTTGTTTTTGTGCAGAAATAAAAGTTCTCAGAATGGAAAGAAACTTTGCAAGGAATTTTTATATAATATATAAGAATTTCTGGAGCCAAGACCCACCGGAGAGGGGCCCTGGGTGGGCACAACCCACCAGGGTGCGCCCCCTCTCCTGGCGCGCCCAGGTGGGTTGTCCCCACCTGGTGGCCCCGCAGACCCTGAAACCAACACTATAAAATCCAATTTTCAGAGAAAAATCAGGGAGAGAGAATTATCGCCATCCACGAGATGGAGCCACCGTCAAGCCCTGTTCTTCCTCGGGAGGGCAGACCTGGAGTCCGTTTGGGGCTTCGGAGAGGGGGATCTTCGTTCTTCATCATCACCAACCCTTCTCCATCGCCAATTCCATGATGCTCCCCACTGGGAGTGAGTAATTCCTTCGTAGGCTCGCTGGTCGGTTAGGAGTTGGATGAGATTCATCATGTAATCGAGTTAGTTTTGTTAGGGCTTGATCCCTAGGATCCACTATGTTCTTAGATTGATGTTGCTATGACTTCGCCATGCTTAATGCTTGTCACTTTGGGCCCGGGTGCCATGATTTCAGATCTGAACCGTTTATGTTATCACCATTTTATTCATGTTCTAGATCCGATCTTGCAAGTTATAGTCACCTACTAGGTGTTATGATCCGGTAACGCCGGAGTGACAATAACCGGGACTTCTTCCGGTGATTACCATAGTTTGAGGAGTTCATATATTCACTATGTGTTAATGCTTTGTTCCGGTTCTCTATTAAAAGGAGGCCTTAATATCCCTTAGTTTCCAATATGGACCCCGCTACCACGGGAGGGTAGGACAAAAGATGTCATGCAAGTTCTTTTAATAAAGCACGTATGACTATTTACAGAATACATGCCTACATTATATTGATGAACTGGAGCTAGTGCCGCATCGCCCTAGGTTATAACTGTCACATGATGAATATCATCCAACAAGTCACCGATGAATTTATTTAATATTGTTTCTGCTAAGTTACTACTGCTATCATCACTGTTACACTTGCTACAAAATTACTGCTATCACTGTTATTGTTACTATTGCTGCTGCTACTACTATCAAAACTATCAAACTACTTTGCTACTGATCACTTTCTACAGATAATTAATCTCCAGGTGTGGTTGAATTCACAACTCAGCTGCTAATACCTTCAAATATTCTTTGGCTCCCCTTGTGTCGAATCTATAAATTTGGGTTGAATACTCTACCCTTGAAAACTGTTGCGATCCCCTGTACTTGTGGGTTATCAAGACCTTTTTCTGGCGCCGTTGCTGGGGAGCATATCTATATTTGTTGAGTCACTTGGGATTATTATCATATTGTCACTATGAAGAATCTGAAGGATGCTAAGACTAAGATATTTCCCTCAAAGACGAGGGGAGGTAAGGAACTGCCATCCAGTTCTGCTTTAGATTCACCTTCTGTTATAAGTAAACTTGCAACACCACCACATGCTATTAATTCTGATATGTCGCAAGTTATTGATGATGCTACTCCTACTATGAATGATGCTTATGATGATGTGATAATCCCCAAGTGCAAGGAATCATCGTAGCAATTTCCAAAGGTGGAAGTGATAAGTATGGAGTGTCGAACCCACAAGGAGCTAAAGGTAAGATCAATATTCTCTCAAGCCCTATCTGCCACTGATACGACTCTACGTACACCGAATGTTTGCTTCCAACTAGCAACGAGAAATAAAACTATGTTGTGGGTATGAAGAGGATAACTTTGTATGATATCGGAGAGCTAAAATATAAAAGTAGGTGCTGCTATCATAAAGTTAGAATATATTACTAAATATTATAAATAGCGAGTGTGGAATAATGGTGGATCAGTGTGCGGAATTGTCCTAGGCAATCGTTAATAAGACCAGTAATCACTAT
>NW_024116108.1:0-7301 GCF_003073215.2 Triticum urartu | reverse complement strand
ATAATTTTAACCTATTAAAGACCATTTCTGGCCTTAAGAAAAAGCCTTTAAATCAAATAGGAAAATAACTTTTAAAATTATATTTTTGTGGTTTCTGGGTATCCTATATCTAATAGGAGTCAAACATATTTTTGGAAAGATTTTTACTGCCCTGAATTAAGTACTTGCAGTACAAATCTTAATTCAGGGGTTTTTGGAAAACTAATTTTTGAAAATACTTTTTGGCCAAATTATTTTTGTAAGAAAATACTATATTGCTCTATACACATGGCATGATTGTTGGTTCAAGAGTTTGGAGCAAGGAGATGAAGTATAGGAGTTGGAGGATTTATTTGATTTTTAGAGCACTTGCAAATAACATACAAAATCCAAACAAGGCAAGGTCCAAAACACTCAAAAGTTTTCATCAAACCACATTTTATCATGATTTATTAGCTTAAGTGTTGTGGCATGAAAATCAGGGTGTGACAGTGGATCACTGGACAGCGGTCAAGAACATTCTGAAATACGTGAAAAGGACTAAGGATATGTTTCTCGTTTATGGAGGTGACAAAGAGCTCGTCGTAAATGGTTACGTCGATGCAAGCTTTGACACTGATCCGGACGATTCTAAATCGCAAACCGGATACGTGTTTATATTGAACGGTGCAGCTGTCAGTTGGAGCAGTTCTAAACAAAGCGTCGTGGCGGGTTCTACGTGTGAAGTGGAGTACATAGCTGCTTCGGAAGCAGCAAATGAAGGAATTCATATCCGATCTAGGTGTCATACCTAGTGCATTGGGTCCAATGAAAATCTTTTGTGACAATACTGGTGCAATTGCCTTACCAAAGGAATCCAGATTTCACAAGAGAACCAAACACATCAAGAGACACTTCAATTCCATCTGCGATCAAGTCCAGGTGGGAGACATAGAGATTTGCACGATACATACGGATCTGAATGTTGCAGACCCGTTGACTAGGCCTCTCTCATGAGCAAAACATGATCAGCACCATGGCTCCATGGGTGTTAGAATCATTACTGTGTAATCTAGATTATTGACTCTAGTGCAAGTGGGAGAATGAAGGAAATATGCCCTAGAGGCAATAATAAAGTTATTATTTATTTCCTTATTTCATGATAAATTTTTATTATTCATGCTAGAATTGTATTTTTAGATGAACAGGGAGGTTTCCCTCCCCGGTTCCATTACTCAGCATGAAACCAAAACGCGATCTCCAGTTATACAGGAGCTCACTTAGAGGAGCAGTTCAGCCTAAACGGCATTCAGAGAAAAAAGGGACACCAGGGGAAACAGATCTTTGAAAAGATCAGGCGGCACGCAGGCCCGAAATTAGAGTATCACAAATCAGACTGAAATCTCCAGGTTTGTGTCCGCTTCCATCTCCGTAGCCCTTCTGAGCTTGAGTGGTGGCGCTGAGGCTGCTTGAGGAGACCAGCAGACAAGCGTCGAGACTGTGCTACTCAGCAAGTTTTCGCTCTTCAAGGCACTCTTCTTTGGAGAATGGAAATGCCAGTCATCATCAAAGATCTTCAGCTTGCCCCACTGATTCACAACCCCATCCTTCGTACAACCTCCCAGCATCAGCCACTCGCTATTCTCAGTGGCTGGAGCAAGAAGGCTGTAAGTGCTGTCAGGAAAATCTGCAGACGAGCTTTGCCATTTTCTGGCGCCAAGACCACCCAAAACTTGAGGGTTCTGAGGATCAGCCTCCAAACCTGCAAGATCGATGTCCAAACGGTGTTGTTAAAGATAATAGAGTTCCTATACTTCCACAAACACCAGAGGACAGCCGATGAAACTATATTTAGAGCAGAATTTTTTCTATTAGATACCCAAAATCTGGCTACAAATTCATAGTCTATTCCCATCCGGACCTGAAAGTGGTCAGCCACAAACGACCAAATGTTTTTTGCTACGATACATTCAAAAAACAAGTGAGTGTTAGTTTCCTGTTCAGAGCAAAAGATGCAATCTAGAGGTTTAATTATGTGCCTTTTCCTCAGGTTGTCTCTTGTCATCAACTTGTTATACGAGAAAAGCCATAAGAAAACGTGGATCTTCGGGGGCACATAAAGTTTCCACACCGCAGGGATGAAAACTGGTTGTACCCCACGAAAATTGATCACCTGATACAGAGAGCTTGATGAGTAAACACCTTTGCTTTCAAGCTGCCATATCAGTGAATCAATGTCCTCACAGAGAGCAATGCTTCTGGCGCACTCGACCAGGTGGTGCCATTGCTCCATGAGTTTATCATCGAAGTTCCTTCTGAAAGTCAGCTTGAGAGTATCCCCATCCCAGACCTCTTTAATAGTTCTGGTTTTCTCATTACAGACTAAGTATATAGGCCAAAATTGGGTAGCTAGAGGGGAGGTCCCAAACCAGGTATCTTCCCAGAATCTAATCCTCTCACCATTACCTACCTTACATCTAAATCCAAACTTCAGGTTTTGGATGATGGATTGGAATCCTTTCCAAAACCTAGAAGAGTTTGGAGTAGGGTTAATAGCAAAGAGATTAGGCTTCCCAGACAAATATTTTTATTCTATGATGGATTTCCAAGGTTTCTCCCCTTCCTCATAGAATCTTTTGACCCAAGATCCTAAAAGGCAAGTGTTAACCTCTTGAAGGTTTGGAATTCCAAGACCTCCAAATTCTTTCTTTATACATATCATTTTCCAACTAGCAAGGTGAAGTTTTTTATGCCCTTCAAAGTCATTCCACAGGTAGTTAGCCATCTGGGAATTGATCATGTCTACGGCCCACTTAGGGAATTTGAAAAAAGAAAGAAGGTAAATGGGGATGCTAGCCAGACATGCTTGAATGAGCACAAGCCTGGCTTTGTAGGAGAGTAGCTTCCCTCTCCATCCAGCAATCCTTTTCATGATCTTGTCTATAAGGGGTTGGATGTCCTCTCTTCTAAGTTTGTCATAGTGAAGGGGTATCCCTAGGTACTTAATAGGGAAAATCCCTTCAGTACATTCCAGTACATGAATGAAGCAATCAGTTTCATCCTTTTCCATGTTAATGGGGATCAATTCACTTTTACTGTAATTGATTCTCATCCCTGAAACCTGCTCAAAGCAGTTCAACACCATCTTCAGGTTTGAGGCATGCTGCAGGTTTTTATCTAGGAAGAGGATGGTATCATCTGCATATTGCAGGCAGATGATCCCTCCAGGGCAGACTTCAGGGCAGAGCGCTGCAATCATATCCTGATTGGCTGCCTTTATCAGCATTCTAGTGAGAGCATCTACTACTAGGTTAAATAACAGTGGGGAAATGGGGTCTCCCTGCCTGAGCCCTTTCCTTGTGAGAAAGAAGTCACTTTCACTGTTGTTCACCTTGACTCCAATGGACCCCCCATGGGTAATCTGCTTAATCCACTGTGTCCATCTCTCCCCAAAACCTCTAAACTTAAGTAGTTCCTCTAGGAATTCTAGGTTGACCTTGTCAAAGGCTTTTTCATAGTCTAGTTTTAACACCAATCCTTGTCTCTTGCTAGAGTGGAATGAGTGCAGCACCTCATGTGCTGTGACTACACTTTCTAAGATATACCTGCCTTTTAGGAAGGCAGATTGGTTACTAGCTACCAGCCTTTGCAGGATTTTTGAGAATCTGTTGGTGAGAACCTTAGTGAAAATCTTAAAGCTACAGTTCAAAAGGCTGATGGGCCTAAATTTCCTCATAGAGGAAGCATCTGTTTCTTTGGGATTAGGGTCAGCATAGCAAAGTTAAGTCTGTGTATGTCAAACTTTCCATTGTGGAAGTCTGAAAACATACTCATCAGATCTTTCTTCACTAGTTCCCAAAAGTGTTGGTAGAAAAAGAAGGGGATCCCATCAGGCCCCGGGGCTCCATCAGAGTATGAGTCAAAAACAGCCTGTTTGACCTCCTCTTCTGAAAAAGGAGCTTCTAATGTGCTATTCTCCTTAGGAGTTACTTTTTCTCCCTCAGAGAAAAAGTTTTGGTTCATTTTGAAGCCATTCCTATTCTCTTTTTTGAACAAATCTTTGTAATAATCACTAGCAATTCTAAGCATCTCAGCATTATCAGTGACAGGACCTTCAGGTCCATCCAGAGAGTGCATGATAGTTTTCCTTCTTCTCTGGTTGGCCACAGCATTAAAATATGCAGTGTTCCTATCACCTTCTTTAATATCTCTATCCCTAGATCTCTGCTTTGCTTTAACCTCTTCCTGAAGCCAGATTTTCTGGGGCTCAGAGTGGATGAATCTAATTCTAGAAATTTCAGCTTCAGAAAGGTTTGTGGCTTCAGACTTGATATCAAGCTTATCAAATTCCTCTAAGAGGATTTTTTTTGTATCTTCTAAGTAGGGCCTCCTCATTGGAGCTCCACCCCTTAGTGATTTTCCTGAGTTTTCTAATTTTAATTTGCCAGTTCTCAATATGGGAGGAGGCATTAGTGGTCTCATTCCAAATTCTAGTAACTAGATTGGAGAAGTCTTCTCTTAGGAGCCACCATTTCTCCATTTTATAACTACTACACTTAGGGGTTTGGTTTAAACCATACTCCCAAATTAAAGGAACATGGTCACTCCCACACCTAGGCAAAGCCCTACAGGATGCCATGGGGAAGATCATGTCCAACTCAGTATTACAGAAAAGCCTATCTATGGTAGACATGATTAGGTCCACCTGATTGTTGGCCCAGGTGAATCTCCTGTTGGACAGCTTAATCTCAAGCAAGCTCCAGATCTCAACCCAGGCATTGAAATTATCACTCCATCTATGGTTAATATTTCCATTACTTTTATCCTTGGCATATCTCACTAGGTTAAAATCTCCCCCTATAAGGGTGGGAAGGGGGTCTTCTAAAAACAAGGTATGAAGCTCAGAGATAAATTCCTCGTTCCCTTCTTCATAAGGAGAACCATAGACAGTAATGACTCTAAATGGATTATCAGTAGTTTTCAACTTCACAACACAACTAACAGAGGATTGTAAGTTGGACCAGGAGATAACTTCTAAGATGTCCAGGTCCGCTCCCATCAGGATGCCCCCAGCAGAGCCTTGGGCTGGTAGGTGATGCCAGGAAAAATTTCTATTACCTACCAGAGATTTTAGGAAGGAGTCAGAAAACTCCTCTTTCTTAGTTTCTTGGAAACCTACAATGGAAGCATGGGTTTTAGCCATAGTTTTCAGGATCAAAGCTTTCCTACCAGGGGCAGCAATCCCTCTCACATTCCAGAATAGGGCATTCATGTAACAAGTCTAGTTCTGGGGTGCTTGCCCCTTTTATTCTTACAAACCGAATACCACACTTCACTATTGTTACCATCAACATCATTATCACTAGGCGATTTCTCCGGGGTGATGAAATCTGATTCAGAACCTTCAATACTGTCAGGGATCACACACCCCTCTCTACCTTGATCAGCTACATTGCTGGTAGGATCAGCATCTACTTTTTCTTCCAAAATAACATCTATACCTATTTTATTAGCAACAGAAAGGAAACTGGGATTATTGAAAAGGGAGAAGGGTTTGTTCTTTATACCTTCTCCGTTGGTGATTGCATCTTGAGCACCTTTGAACTGTTGAGCCTTCTAAAGGATGGTTCTGGTGTCTCCAGCAACCCTAGCACTCATCCTGGTAGCTTGGACAGGGCCCCAAATCTTCTTGTTGTTATGATGTTGGATTGGTGGGAAATCTTATTCATATTTCTGGCTCGTATCCCCCACGGCTTCCTCAATATTGCTTCCAGGCAGGTGCAGAGTTTCCATTGACATGTCATCCTCTTCATCTTCAGTGCTAATACCATCATCCTCCCAGCTTTCCATTTCCCTCAGGAGGCTGAAACCATCCTCCAGGTTCCTATCTTCTAGCAGGCGACTAAGAGCACTACTTTTGATGTTTTGTAGTGGGTCTGGCAGCTTGTTCCTTAGCAGAGTAGTTGGGGTGGGGGGCTCCATCTCTTCCTGGCAGTGATCACTGGTCCTCCTGTTCATTCCACTACTTGAGCTGGTCCTAGATCCATTATCCGAGCTCTTGGAACTTTTATGAGAGGCAGTATCATCATTGCTTTTGCTGTTGTGGTTGTTGTCATTTCCCCCATTCTGCTGATTACTGGTTTGTCCTATTGCCTGCTCATTCACAACAGCACTTGGTGGTTCCACCTCAACTTTGATCTTGTACAGCTTACCATGGATTCCAAAAATTCTCTCTTTGGGTATTCTGGAGTGGTCTTTACAGGATATCTTGACCCTGATAGTTTCATAGAAGTTCTGGAAATTGTGTTGCCAGTCCACATCCAGCAGGACACCAAATGTGGATGTGATTTGGTCCAGCAGTGACCATTCACACCACTTGGGGTTCATGTTTCTTAACTTGATACAGATCTTCTGTAACTCCTCTTCAGCATTGATCTCTCCTTTCCAAACTTCTACATTCACTATGGTGTTCTCTTTTGACAATCCAAAGCAGGGGTATCCAGCCACCTGTTCAACATCAATCTCAGGAGGGAATTTGAGTAGGAATGACCACTCATCTAGAGCATTGATGGGCCAAGGCCAATTGGTTTTGTAGATGCTGGCGAATTCTGTTGCCAGTTCTTGTTTTGAGATCTCCCCAGCCTCCACAAAAACTATACCAACATTCTTCAGCCACCCAGTGTGCTGGGCATTCACACCAGGGGCATCCAGGTGGTAAAAACCAAGTCCTTGTGCAGCGCTTCCGACGAACTTTGCTGTCGAGTGCGGCTTCTTCCTGACTGGGCAATCTTCTACCTTGTGATTGATCATTTTGCAGATAAAGCAGCATTGGGGCTTCGTACACTTGTCTTTGTGGTGCCCGGGATCACCACAATTGTAACAGGTAACCCCAGCATAGGACATCAGACCTGGGTTGGTCGCTAGCGTCCTCTGATTTGCCTCTTTGCTTTTCTTCTGCTGGGTCTTGACTTGTGATCTAATCTGTGGCTAGTTACCACCATGAGCTTCCCCTTGGATCCCCCCTTGCCCGCTTGGTTGCCCCTGAGGTAGTTGCGGAGGAGCGAACCACTGCTGTTGCGCCCCCCCCCATGGCGACGGGTAAGGTCCTGGGAACTGACCTGGGAAAGCCCATGGCGGCGGCGGGCCATGGTGACACCGATGCAAATGACAAGGACTACTCCCCTTCTACCTACTGCTTCATGGCACGCGGTGCCAAGGTAAACAAATGCACTACTCACTATCAAACATCTAGTGACAATGACTCTGATTGTGATTCAAAACCCGGTTACAAAACACTTGCTAAAATTGCAACTGAACAACAGAAAGCCATGGAACATATTCAA
>NW_024116107.1:0-14339 GCF_003073215.2 Triticum urartu | reverse complement strand
TGCGCGCGGGGGCGGGCGTGGGGGGGCGCGGGCCGGCGGCTCCGACGCAATGCGTCTGGCTGATTGCGCCGGCGTGCCGGTTCTTTGGCCGGGGGATTCCGATTTAGATGCGCTTGCGTGCGCGCGGCTGATGGGGGGCGTGCGGATTTGGTTTGGGGGCGGACCCGCGATCGGACGCCGGTGTCGCCCCGATTGGGCGGCTCTGGTGCTTGGAATGGAGGGATATCGTTGGGTGATAGGGAATCGGGCCCTGATTTTGGCTTCGTTTGCTTGCCACCCTGCTGATGTACGGCGATAGGTAGGCTGTTAGGTATTTCTTGAATTGGGGGGCGGTGGTAGTACAGGGGGGCATCAGAATTGGAATTTGATCCTTGGAAAATGGTTCAGATGTTTCTTGGGTTGGTTTACCATGGAACTAGGGAACTTTGGACTTGATTTTTATTCACTTGATGATTTGCTTTGTGCAAGAATTCTCATGGATAGGTTCAGGCATGTGCAGTGGGATCTGATTTCCTCCATGAAAAATCTGTTGCAGGATTCTTAATAGGTTGTAAGTTAGCTGACCATTTTTCTTCAGGGGGTTTGTGTTGTTTAGGTTTATATGCTGGCAGAGTCCTTTATTTACTAGTGTGCAAAAGTCAAATTTATTAGACGGTGCTACCGCACTTCCGCGCGAATCCATCATCTTCTTGTTATACCTGGCATGCCGTGCATGACCAGGCCCAGGGTCGTTCGTGCGCGGGAATGATGGGCGAACGTTAAGATTCCCATATTTGTTCATGCTGGGATCTTGAAAAAGATATTAGAATGCTGA
Source organism: Triticum urartu (assembly GCF_003073215.2). Classification (NCBI taxonomy): domain Eukaryota; kingdom Viridiplantae; phylum Streptophyta; class Magnoliopsida; order Poales; family Poaceae; genus Triticum; species Triticum urartu. The sequence continues at coordinate 13,525 of NW_024116107.1, read as the reverse complement.
GAATTAGTTGTTTCCCATTATGAATTAGTTTACTCGGATTTCATAGGTGCAATGCTGCTATTTACACTGATGTTATATCCCTGCCATAGCCTGTGACCGGCCTGCAATTCATTTTGTCAATTTACCTTACCCATCAATTTGCCTTAACAGATTATGAATTAATCCATTTATTCTGTGTGTAATTCTTCCCCATCTTACATAATCCATTTGCGCCATACTGTATTTTTTATTGGATGCCATATCGATATGTACAAATGCCAGCCTTTGTCACCGGAAAACCAATGTATTGTTAAAAGCTGTTTTCCATTTTACTAAGTTGCAAGTGGCATAAAATTTGTGTGGTTTTGTTTCCATGGAAGGCTTCCATAGTTTTTATCAAACCGTTGCCTTTTCACTTCATCAAGTTAGTACTCACCTATGAGTACACCTCCCCAGGACATGCTCCTCAATGGTAATATTTGTAACCTCTTGCTTTGGTTTCCATTCCAGCGAGCAGCGATGCCGGCCACTCTGAGCCATCATGCAGCACACCTGTCTATCAGAAGGTGTTTCGCCCTGTTACTCGGTCTATGACCCGTATACCTCCTGCGGTTGCTGCTACACCTGATGCGAAGAAAAGAGTCGATAGCACAAGCAGCAATAGAAGTACTCCAGATGCTCGCTTTAGTATTCAGTTAGCTGCAGCACGGCCCACTGCAACCCGTGCTCGAACCCCTCAGGAAGTGACTAAATCTGCTTGGAGACCTCTTACTCAGCCTGCTGTTCTGAGTGAAGACCTGAAGCGAGCAAGTACTCCTGCAGCCAACCCTAATGCCAAGCGGTCCAGAGTTACTAACTCACAGGCTGCTAAAGATTCAGCTTCTAAAGTTAATCAAAATGTTCGCAGTGGTATGTACTAGAGGCTTTGTGTACACGTTTTAATGATTCAATTTTTTTTGAGGACATTCATATTGCATTCCTAGTTTTGATTAGTTTTATTGTTATCCAGGTAAAAAGAACAGAAACGAAGAATGCGCTAGTCAGGGTGATCAATCAGATGGTGCTGTCATCCCATCTCCACCAAAGAAGCTGCAGAGTGGCAAGGGCTCTTCTAATCTAGTTTCAAAAAGGAAAAGCACTATCAGAAGCAAGGGTGCTAAATTAGCTGCTCCGCTGCTTATGGGGAATCCAGGAACTGAACTTGGAAAGGATCCTGCCAGTGTTGATTCCTTGCCTGCACAGCAGCTGCAACTTGAGATTGCAAAGAAGTCGGATGCCATTACAGAAGCTATTGCCAGTGGAACTAGCCAAGTCAAACAGTCAGTTGGTGCAGCCAACACAGAAGCTATTTCCAGTGGAACAAGTCAAGTCAATCAGTTGGTTGCTCCAGCAGTTACAGATGCTGTTGTCAGAGGAAAAAGGCAGGCTGATCAGTTGGTTACTCCAGTCATTACAGATGCTGTTGTCAGAGGAAAAAGGCAAGCTAATCAGTTGGTTACTCCAGTCATTACAGAAGCTATTGGCAATAGAAGAACACGGCAGACCAGTCAGCCGGTTGCCCCAGTCATTACAGAAGCTATTGGCAACAGGGCAACCCAGGTCAATCAGTTTGTTGCTCCAGTCGTTACATTGCCAAGACAACAATTACAAAACAATATTCAACAGAAGCTTAGCAAGATAACTCTGCCCACAAGCCAGGCCAGCGTCCTGGCTGGTGCTACTGGCCCAATGGTGGTACCAAAGCTAGAAATCGGGAATGCAAATGAGTCTTCCCATGCTGTGTCGAGTGCTGCTTACAGGAGGGCACTGTTAATCAAGCAGCAAGAGCAGCTTCTGCAGCAATATAAGTTGGTGAATTCGCAAGCGCAGCTTCACATCAAGGGTCCTGGTAAAGTTCTACTACTTTGGAACTAAAATAGCTACAGGCAGTATAATTCAGTGAATTCACACCTAAATTAGAACTGTTGTTTGTATTCTCAACTCGAGGCAGCCATAGTTTGGTGACCTGACTGTACTTGCCTTGTTGCAATCTCAGCTCTGTTTGAGGATGATGAAGCGCCAGAGACAGAGCCGCTGGGAACAAGGTGCGTGCTCTGCAAGCTCGACCTTGCGTTTGAGGCTCATGGGGGCGCCGCCCACGATGCCTCCGCTCCCCCTGTCATCGCTGTCCTTAGATGCCACCATACATTCCACAGCAGCTGCATCGAGGACGTCTACGGCCTCGCTGAGCCCGCGCAGTGTATTGCGTGCCTCGACTGCGAGACAGCACACTGATCTTCAGCCAGTAGCACCGATCTGTGTGGCTGAGCTGCGGTGTAGGGGCTTGAAAAGAAGGGTTCTGTTAGAATGCATATATAGATGGAGTGTTGTTGTCTCTTCTGTGCTGGTAGAAATATTATGTGGTGGCTTGCTTGGCTCAGATCAAAGTCGAATTACCCCTTTTGCCCTTTCGCTTTCGGTGGTGTAATTAGCATTAGCAGGCTTTTGATTTTGATGGGCAGCCAGTTAAACCGTCGGACACCATGGATGCTTCCTTTTCATAGATATATATACATATTGACCTGCATTTTCGAGTACTTGTTGGAAATGTGTTTGATCTTTTGTGTGCATCAACTTCTGGAGCAAGTTCTCAAAAAGAAAGAAAAAATATGTCTTTGGTAGTAGCAGCAAGTTTTCATGAATGTGATGTACAGTACTATTTCTGGAGTAGCTTAGAACTTCTTTGTTATATAATCTTTTTAGTACGAGTAATTCAGAAAAAAAAAACCTAAAGAAAAGTAGTTCAGAAAAAAAAAATACTGCCGAGGTAGGCAGGGGTCTTACTCATTTTCAGACTTTTTGCCAGATTCTTTCAATCTTGGGCCGAGGTTTGGTGACGATTGCAGAAAAGTGGGAAGGTTGGCATCATGGTCTGGGCTTTGAGAGTAAGAAAAGTGCTGGGCGCACTGATGTTGTAATCTGGCACTGGAGTCCAGGCCTTGTATGCACAAGGTCTATTTGTGGCCCAGTTGTGTGAGATGCCCATGTAACGCTGAGGCGTACTGGTGTGGGGCCGAGTGAGAAAAGGCGGAGCGTACTCGGATTCCCTGACTTTGGCATTCACGCATCGCACGCGAGGTGGTGCTGGCCGGCCGGTGTGTCAGCGTCGCTTTGCCAGTGCAGCAGCATTCATTGATGACGAAACTGGGCAACGCAAACAGATGCCGGTGGTCGGTGACAACTTTTTACCCCCAAACACATTCCGGATGCATGGAGAGAGTCAAAGTTTTGTACTGTAGTAACCTTCCTCCTCTTTGGTTATCAGTAAATTGTGTTTTGTACTAACATAATGCTACTCCTGAAAACCAAGTAAAATGGCTTGCTAAACCAAAAGCCAAGGAGCCTTTTTTCCCCTCCTCCTGAAAAACCAAAGGCCTCCTCTCGCTTTTCATCTTTTGGGACGGGTCTCAAGGAACACAAAAGCGTGCACGCTTCTTTTCATATCCCACCCCCAAAAATGCTCCCTTCCCCTGGTTTCACAAATCCATGACATCATCTCCCGCCTTCACAGGCTCCAAGCACAAAGCCAACTTCAACGCGTCGATCTATTCTGTTTGGATGTAAGGGGACAAAAAACACGGCCCAACGTGCCGACACAAACGGATGGATGTCCGTTTTTGGCCACAGTTATGGCCCATATTTGGGTTTGGTTTGCGTCCTTGCGGGCACGCGGTGTGACGTCCTACCTTGGCCTGCCCATATGTGGCAGACCATTCTCCCTCCCAACCAGCACCACGCCCTCTTCGCCATCGCCGCCGCCCATTTTTCTGGCCACCACGCCACCACCCCACTTCCTCCATTCACTAGTTGTGCCTCGCCATTGCCCATCCCCGTCGTCGCCCGCAAGGTGTTTGGCTATTTGCCCGACTAAGCCGAGGCGCATCCACGCCCGCCTCCATCCAGTGAGGTACAGTTTCATCATGGTGGACAATTCAGATGAGATTTTTAACAACTTCATATGTTCATGATTGTCCGAAGAATCGTTCGACGATGTTGATGATGGTGCGATAGCTGCTTTGGTTGTCAATGAGCACATTGCCAAGCAGCGACCAAGGTTTAGGGATCGATCATGAACCATGCTCTGGGTTTGAATCATCATAGAGAGAGCGGCCATTGCCTACTCTACATGATTATTTCAAGTACAATGACTCAATACTCCCTCCCAAGCTTTTCGAGCGACGCTTCCGGGTGACGAGACATGTGTTCAACTGTATTCTGGAGAGAGTGGTGGCGTATGATGATTACTTGAAATCTAAGTATGACGCCCTTGAAAAGGTTGGCTTCTCCTCTTATCATATTTGGATTTGGCATTCTTTTTCCGGCATGGCAGTCATCAACGTGCTCTCTGGTGTTCGCGAGTCTTTCAGATGGCATACGGTCAACTTTGAGATCAACGGTCACCAATACAACAAGGAATACTACCTAGCTGATGGTATCTATCATCACTAGTCTACGATTGTCAGGACAATCTCCAATCCGTAGGAGAGAAGAGGGTGAAGTTTGCCAAATAACAAGAGTGCTAAGAAGGATGTGGAGCGTGCTTTTGGTATGCTTCGATCTCGATGGGCTATTGTTCGACACAAACAGAGGACGTGGGAGGTAATGACTGTTACGTTTGGGTGATCATGCATAACAGGATCGTAGATGATGTGCGTGACGACAACCTCTTTGACCAAGGGGGGATTTCCAGGTTGAAAACTTTGAGCCTGAGAGCGGAAACGTTTGCACGGTTCATCCAGTTTCACCAAGAAATGCGTGATTGGACAACTCACGTTCAACTTGAAAACACGCAACAACCAATGCACGCTCTTTATTTTTCAATGTAGTTGGTACAATTTTGAATTCATTTGGTTGTGAACTATTACACTTATTTATTATGATGTAAAACCGTGTGACTTATTTGTTTAGTTATGTGTAATGTTTTATTTTTATTTGTTTGCCTAATTAATGTGTGTAGAAATTTGGCAAAAAAGGGTGAGCGAACCAAATGGATCGGTCGGTCGAACACACTGCCCAAAAATTCATTGATGAAGACAGACGCCACTTTTATATATATATTTTTAAAAACGCCACATCTACAGCTGACCTAAACGGATAAAAGTGAACCAAATCGGCATCGGCGCGTTAGAGTTGGCCTAAGACTAGCTATAATGGAGAATAACATACATGAGTAACATACACAAATCCCTAGACTATATTATTATCTTCATAGTGGGTAATAATATAAATGTAGTAACATGCAAACCTTCATTTAGGGTCTCTTTGATTCAAAGGATCTTCATAGGATTTTTAAAGGATTGGAATCCTTAGGAATTTTTCTTACGCTGGTCGTTTGATTCGTAGTATTGAATCTTGTAAGATTTTTTCCTAAGGATTTATTTGTACTACATTTTATAGGAATTTTAACATCCACTCCAACCTTTTGAAAGAAATCCTTTGCTTTTTCCATGACACAATCAAACAAACTCAAATCCTATAGGGATCCAATGAAAATGCCATTTTAATCCTACGTTTTTCCTATTCCTGTGTTTTTGCAATCCTACGAATCAAAGAGGCCCTTACTAGGTTATAGACTCATATTGCATTGGAACATGTGATATTACAGGAACTAGCTAAGTTACTCAAACTATTTCTCTTTTTATTAACTTATTACCACATAAACAAATTTGCTGAGTTGGACTCGATGTTACGGCTGAAGTTACTCTCACTATGACTAGTCTAAGTAAGGCCCTGCCTGCACAGCCCACAGAGGATCCGGAGCGGGGAGCGCGCACGGGCACGGCTACTGGTTGTTGGCGGGCGGGTAGCCCAAAACGAAAACGCCCCTCTCTGTCTTGCTGGCGGTCAAGCGTGAACGCCGTGAGTAGCCGTCCCGTCCCCCGGGCGACAGCTACTACCGGTGCCAGAAAGCCAGCGCGTCACGTCACGGGCGCGGCTGAAAGCCACCGTCAAGGACGCCAAGGAAACGGGAGTGGCTTCCAAGGCCACCGTTTTTCCTTTCTTTCTGCTAGTAGCACCAACAGCCCGCCCACGCCCACGCCCACGCCACGGCACAAGCACAGCCAGAAACCACGAGATAACGCGGCGCACGCGACCAAACCGCACCGAGGCAGAGAGAGCGAGAGATTGGGAGGAGCTCCGGCAGGCAGGCAGCAGGAAGTCGAGCCGAGGAGCCACCGGAGGTGAGCTGAGCTCCTGACCATTTCGTCCTTACTGACGCAGGATTTCGGTAGCTGATGTATATTTGCGCTCTTGTCTTGGGCTGCAGTGACCTGCCGGCCGGGGAGCATGGAGGAGCCGTCCATGGCCGACCCGCCGCGGATCTTCTGGAAGTCCAGGAGGAGGCCGTCGTCAGGTAGGGGTGCTCTGCTCCTTCTTGCTGCTTCAAATCCTTTGAGCAAACGTCTTCAACTCTTGAATCCATCCTGATTTGAACCGCTTCGTTTTAAAAAAGAAGAGGATATTGTTCCTTTACAAAGAAAGGAGCCTGTCCGTCCTTCAGCCATTCCCTCTTCTCTCCCACAACCGTATTGCCGGTTTCGCCAAATTTCAGTCCAGATCTCGGCAAAGGCTCCCCTCATGCTTTCTCTCTCTCTCTCTCTCTCTCTCTCTCTCTCTCTCTCTCCTGGGAATTAATTTTGAAATTTGCTCCTGCCATTTCTTTCTTGAAAATTATCACGAAGTCTTACACCAATTCGATTTACAGCCCAGAATCTCCCTCTGTTCCTCGATTCTTCGTTAGCTTCCTCTGCCTCTGCCTCTGCCTCTGCCTCTGCAAAAATTAGTGGCTTCTTCCTTTTTGTTCGTCGGTTCTTTCTAGGATGTTCATCCGTCTTCGCACGGCACCAGACCTGACGGCCTGAAACATTCCAGCAGTGAGATATTGCGTGAGGAAATGGATTGACAATTGCCACCTCACGTAGACGAATCACGAATATACAACTACCAATACGAGTAAGAAAATCGCAGTTTCCGCCCACACGTTAGTCACGCGGCTGCCCGGCGCAACTGATTCTTCGCTGTATATTTATAATCAATTAATCAACGGCCTCGCGCAAGCAAGGTCGTTCAGAGCTTCAGACTTGGTTAGTTTGGGGGTAATTTCTCACAAGGGAGGTGGGTGGGTGCTGTGCTGCTGTAGTGCCCCAATTGCCTAGCCTTGCTTGCCGTCGCCGGCAAGATCTCTGCGGGCCGGCAGCTGCAGCAGCTACCCAGTAGTGGTCGTGGTCGTGGTCGTGCGAATATGCTCGCGCCAAGAAACCGTATCCCTTTCAGTAATTTGCTGTTGTTGGGTTTCACTTTTCAGCCCCCCTCCTCTGAATTCTATTAGTATTCTGTCTTGGGCAATGTTACGAGATGCTCTCCAGGAGCAGGGGAAGCTTGGCTGCGAGGGCAGCAGCCAACAAGGCTGTAATTTCTTCTCAGAAAAAGAGGGCTGCAGTTTTGGTAATACAACTACTAGATGACAGAGGGTGAATGTGATGGGCTGAGATATCTATGGCCTTAATTCTCTGACTTAGTAGATAATGCCGATTGTTTATTATGGCGCAACCCGAGGCTCGAGAGATGCGCGTGTTTCGTGACCACTCGCTTATTTTAGAGTTCATGTCAGAATGTTACAGTAAGTAGGTTAATCTAATGATGCTACTACTGACCAAATTACCGTTTCTGAACCTGCCAATGTTGACCAGTAAGCTGCCGTGTAAGTAAACCAGTTTGCTCTTAGTGTGTAACTCACGAACAGATAAAAGCGTTACATTGTTACCACTATCCTCTCCAGAGCTTCTGAGAATATTCTTTCAGTATGTTTCTAAGCTGTCACTATCTATCACAGCCCTTTCTTGCTTTGCTTCCTTGTCAAGGAGAGTGCATACAGCTTGTTGAAGTACACATCCATGTTCCAAATGGCAGCCAATCTCACTCTCACCTATCATCACTCCACCAGTAATCCACTGAAAAAACCTCTAGCCGATCATATTCTAGTGCTAATGGCCATGTAAATAAACAAGAATCATTTTGGTCGTGTTGATATCAATGCAGATAGGTGGAGGGCGCGGGTCCCTTTACTAGTATTAAACAAGAATCATTTTTGGTTGTGTTTCCTTTTCAAGTTATTGATGTCAATGCACAACCATGATTGAAACCATATCCCCTTCAGTAACTTGCTGTTGTGCAATGACCTTTTCAGTCCTCTTACTCTGAATTCCACTAGTATTCTGTTTTGGGCGAGGCAGCGGAAAGGCTCTTCAGGAGGAGCAGTAACAACGCGGCAATTTCTTAGGACGAAAGAAGAGAGTGACTGTGATAGACTGAGATATCTATGGTCCACATTGTCTTCGTATAATACCGATTGTTTACAGCATAATGTCAGGCTCGAGACAGGCGTGACCACTCACGTTTATTTGGAGTTGCTGTCAGAATGTTTACTTTAATTAGGCCGGTCTGATGATACTGACCAGATAAACTATTTCTGAACCTGCCAATGTTCATTGTTATTTATATAGCTTCACCATTCATGCCGAATGGTCTGAACCTGCCAATATTGACCGTGTTAGTAAATCACTGCTCCTAGTGTATAACTGATAAACGGATAAAAGGATAAATCGTTTCCACTTCTATCCTCTCCAGAGCTTCTGAGAATAGTCTGTTGATAGATCTTGCAGTGAATTGCTTGTATTATACAATATGTCTAAGCTGCCGCTGTCTATCCAAGTTCCAAATGGCAGCAAGACTCACTCTGACCAATTACTCCACCAGTTATCCACCAAAAAAACTTCCGGTTGATCATATTCTAATTCTAGTGCCAATGGTCATGTATGTCAGTCAGTATATGTATGCACTGCATTTTGCTAGGGTAAATGTACTAACTACTGACTTACTCAGTCTGACTTACCAATGTGTATGTTCCAGCCAATGGCCGGAGCTTGCAAGCACAAGAACATAATAACGAGGCCGCTGCCACCGAAGAGGCAGCAGCGGACACTCTTCCGGCTCAAGGAGAAGCCATGAAGATTGATGACGCAAATGCAGCAAGCACTACCACAGAGGATGATGCTCATCAGGCAGATCCGATGGCTAACCTATCTGAGAAGCGAAAGGCGCTCTTTGAGCCCCTGGAGCCAATCAATGGCAAGCGCAGCGCTGACATGCTGCTTCCGCCACCGGACTTCGAGCCTACATCATATCCCAAGGGATGGCTGGTTGGTAAGAAGCGCAAGCTCGTCAATGTCGATGTCGTGGAGAGCATGAGGAGGATAGCGATCCTGGAAATGAACAGAAAGGTTCATGTTCTTGCTAATTATTTGCCAGCATATGCTAGCGTAATATCATGCTGGATATATGCCATACTGTTTTCTGTGGTAATTGCATCCATGATCAAGGCCTGAAATCAAGCATGAAACACTAACTTTACCATTAACTTATGATGACCCGTGCATTGTTCTAGTGCAGCTAAGGTAATTAGGCATTTTTGTTATTGTTGCCAAATCTGCATCATAGGTTGATACATATTATCATGTAAAATATCTCGCAAATTGGCATGGCAGGACCGTGAAATCGGCGGGCTGAATGAACAACTAGAGGAGGACTCCCGCGTGCTGGAGCTTCTGCAGAAGCAGCTCACGGACGAGCGCAGGAAGCGGTCGGAGATCGAGAAGGAGAACTCCATGCTTCAAGAGCAGGTGACCATGCTGATGAACATGCTTGATGAAAACGAAGCCTTCGACGAGGAAGGAGAAGAGGCGCCACCACCCGACTCAATCGATTAAGCATTTCCGACAACTGCAGGTTCCCCCTTTTAAGAAAAGGCATCTGCAGCACGTCCGTCTTTGGGTGCCAATTTGAGAGTATCCCGGAGGTTTCTATTGGTCTCTTGTGTAGAATTCAAATATTATTTCGTTTCATGGTTTGCATCGTGTAGGCGAAGGGTGCATGTTTTATTGTTCCTGTTCGTATCTAGGTTTGTTGCAGATGTATGGAGACATTTGCGACGCATTTTGAAATGCAAGTGTGTGTATATGGTATTACGATTATTTTGCCAGCCACTGCTATTTTTTTCTTCATATTTCGAAGTCGCCATGACATCTGATCTACAAATGTGATGCACTAGTGTCATAAACAAATGCCAAGATGACCCGGAGATGCATTGACGAGTATCAGGGCTTCTCCAACGGTCCATATCACCCTTTACCATAACATGAAACTAGTAGGAGAACATTTGCTGGCAGGAGAAACAATCCAAACACACTTACCAAGGCCAAAGTAACAAGATGCGGCTAAAAGAAAGTAACGAGATGCAGTAGTTGAATGATCTTGGAGGGTTGGTATAACACTCTACCGGCGAAGCTGTTAATTTGTGGATACTTTGTGTGAAATTTTCCACATCGCTCCTCTTTGCAATAGCCTTAGTATCGGCTTGTTGGAGATGCCCTCACAGGCCAACAGAGAAAGTACTGAGAGAAATGTAGTAAGAACAGCGAAATGGGGATGCGCAAATTTCAGTTGTTGCCAAATGAGAGTCAGGTAAGTTACAGACAGGGGACCAAAACAAGTCTAAGAAGGCACAGCCGCACAGTTCCTCATGATTGAAACATTTCCAAATCCGGAGTTCTCTCAATCCTCTGCTATGTCGAACAACTCTGACATAGATGGTATGCGGGGGAGGTTCTCAAACAGACCCGCCGCCATGGACTCCTTTCTAGAGATGGCAGGCGGTCCTGCGCCGCCATCCACAGTTCTCCCCGCAGGCGCCCATTGTTCTTCGTCTTCGAAACAAAATCCGAGTTCCTCGGCAAAGGCATCATGACCTACTTCGCCTGCAGCAATGGTGTCATTGCGCTCAGGAACAGATACGGTGGATGGCGCAGTGCCTTTCTCAAGCAAATTGCTAAGCGAGTCCACTCTTGCCAACAGATATTTCTCATCCGCGGACGGCGGGGCTTGTGTATCGCTTAAAAGGCTCTCAGCAATCTCCTGAAATTCTTTCGGCACCTTGGGGCTGGCACGATTACACAAATTGAGGTTCCTTTGTTCTTGAGCAACAATTTTTGCTTGGATATCTGAAGCTGCGGCACCTGTTAAAGGAAAATAATCTACAAGATTATAAGTGTGGCATGGAAGCCTGCCAGCTTCGGAACTTTGTCTGAAGAAGAAGGGGATGCTTACCTAAGTTCAATGGCTGATGATGCTTCACGCCATTCCTTTGGACCACTGAAGAAGAAGCATCATATGGTGACACATAATGTGTGAACATGGATGAAGGGCCGTCACTTTCATTTTGATTTCCAAATATGGAGCTTATGGTTCCAATAAATGGAGAATCTGACATGATAGTTGGTTGTTGGCTCAGCTCATTTAGTCGCTCATCACACTGAATAAGCTTTTCAAAATTTCTGCTCAACACACTCGAGGAGCAACGCAAAACATGCCTCCTGCATTTAGAGCATTTATAAAAGTTAATTTCAGCTCAACAAAGTAAATGATAAAGTTGAATAAAACAGAGACAACTAGCAGCAAGGTCTACCAAAAAAAGCAATACAAAGTGCACAATACATCTACACCATAAATCACAGCGACAACTAATTGCAACTTTCATATTTCAAGACCGATCTTTAAGTGTTAATGTAGAACATTAAATAATGCACTAGAGCTTCACCTGCACATGATTGCTTGTCCACAAGTGAAATCTGGTGCCGCCAGCCATAATGTATGTTTTCTTGGTTGAGGATCGGTCTCTTGAAAGAAAATGGGTGGCCGAGACAACTTCAAAAAGATTGGAAACTCGTTTGAGGCAATAATGATTGATAGGTACACAAACAAACAATAACAAAAAATCACAAGAAACTAACCATCAGTTCCAAGGTGCCATCTCCCTCCTCAGGGCAAGTTGCCTTTATAGCAGTAATATCTAACCACTGGAGCTCTATCTTACTCTTAAGACCATCGTTCAAAACTTCCCAGACAAGCTTATGCTTTGCATAGTAGCATTTTGCAACCAAATCACCTTCGTACTGCGAGGTGTACTGTATAAAAGGAAAAAAAATATGTTTTGGTTAGGCAGTACTTGTGGAAAGCTTCTAAATACTTCTTACTCATAATAACATATATACTGAGTATAACACGAGGAAATTGCTTACCTCCCAATTACCAATTTTAAGAAAGTTTGCAGGAAAATTTGAAGCTTTTACTACATCTTTCTTTAACGGGGGCTTGGAAACAATATCTTTCACAGCAGAACGGCCCACGGTAGAGTTTTCCTTGGCAGAGTTTTCCTTGGTAGAGTATTCCTTTGAAAGACACGTACAAATAAGATCTACAAAAGATGGGCTCTTTTTCAACCGTAGACCCAGTGGTGTGAGCCGTTCATTCATTATATTGACATACATGTCCTGCAAAACATCATGTCTCTACTCAGAATTAGGATCAATAAAAAGATATAGATTTCTATATAAATAAACAGATAATATTATTAATCAAACACTGTATAATTAGTTGGAGCGATAGAGATATTATTAATCAAAACCCGTCATATCATATTTTGCAAAGTTTGCATTGAATAATTAAACACATTTCTCTTCTATGCAGTAAATCAATCACCGAGAGAGTTTGTTCAATTGGATTGGAGCAAAAGGAGCATGCAAGTGATTTTAAGATTTTTACTCCATAGTTAAGATATCTAATTATGATCCTACGCAGTCAAATCTGAAATCGACAAACAACATCATGTAAAAGGCATAACATTAATTTCAATACTTAATGTTTTTTTCCTTCGGATGAGTTGCACTTCCTATTTGAATTCCTCAAATAAAAGACAATGGGTATACCACATCTACCTGCAGCGGTGGCTTCGTCGTCCCAAATTCCTCAAAAGAAAAAAATAACGCGTATAATTTAAATTCTACGCCAACAACAAAATCTTCGCGCCACCATATAAAATACTAAAAACCCCAACCCCATAGACCTACAGTTGAAGCAGAAGCGGGGTGGTTGCGCCGTCCTGAATTTCTCAAAAAGAAAAAATAATAGGTATAATTTGGTTCTACGCCAACGACAAAATCTTCGTGCCACCATATAAAATACTAAAACCCCCAACCCCATCCACCTACAGTGGTGGCAGAAGCGGGGTGGCTGCGCCGTCCTGAATTCCTCAAAAAAAGTAATGGGTATAATTTGAATTCTACGCCAACAATAAAATCTTCACGCCACCATATTAATATTAAAAATACTAAAACCCCAACCCCCATCTACATGCAGTGAAAGCACAAGCAGTGTGGCTACGCCGCCCCGAATCCCTCAAAAGAAGAGAAATGGGTATAATTTAAATTTTACGCCAACAACAAAATCTTCGGGCCACCATAGTAAACTACTAAAACCCATCTACCTGCAGTGGAAGCGGAAGCTGAGATGGCTGCGCCGTCCTAACGCGCTTCTGAGTGTCGTCATTCCCGTCGCCTAACCCCTCCCCCTCCAGGGCGCCCGCCGGCGACGCACGAGGGGCAACCGTCTCCGC
>NW_024116106.1:0-8913 GCF_003073215.2 Triticum urartu | reverse complement strand
ATATTCCTTTTCTGCGAAACACTGAAATAGGCAAAAAAAACAGCAATTTGCACTGGGCCTTGGTTTAGTAGGTTAGTCCCAAAATTAATATAAAAGTGTATAATAAAGCCCATTAAACATCCAAAATAGATAATATAATAGCATGGAACAATCAAAAATTATAGATACATTGGAGACGTATCACAGGAGGGAGGGGCTGCGTCGGGGAAGGGGTGCGGCTGCCCTCTCTCCCCTCACTATATACAGGGGGAAGGGGGAGGAGGAGGCGCCCTAGGGTTCCCCTAGGGAAGGGGCGGCGGCTACATGGGAAACCCTAGATGGGTTTGGGCGCCCCCACCCCTAGGAAACTTGCCCCCCAAGCCGGGAGGGGCGGCTGCCCTAGGGGAGACGCCCCCACCTCTCCAATTTACGTGAGATGGGGTGGGAGGGGCGCACAACACCTTAGTGGGCTGGTGTGCCCCTCCCTTTGGCCCATAAGGCCCCCCAACGCTTGGCGTTGCCTCCGAAACTCCTTTCGGTCACGCTGGTCGTTACCCGGTACTCCCAGAACAATTCCGTACTCCAATACCCTTCGTCCAATATATCAATCTTCACCTCCGGACCATTCCGAAGTTCCTCGTCACGTCCTAGTTCTCATCCGGGACTCCGAACAACCTTCGATAACCACATACTATTCCCATTACAACTCTAGCATCACCGAATCTTAAGTGTGTAGACCCTACGGGTTCGGGAACCATGCAGACATGACCGAGACATCTCTTCGTCCAATAACCAACAGCAGGATCTGGATACCCATGTTGGCTCTCACATGTTCCACGATGATCTCATCGGATGAACCACGATGTCGAGGATTCAATCAATCCCGTATACAATTCCCTTTGTCCATCGGTATGTTACTTGCCCGAGATTCGATCGTCGGTATCCCCATACCTCGTTCAATCTCATTACCGGCAAGTCTCTTTACTCGTTCCGTAACGCATGATCCCGTGGCTAACTCCTTAGTCACATTGAGCTCATTATGATGATGCATTACCTAGTGGTCCTAGAGATACCTCTCCGTCATACGGAGTGACAAATCCCAGTCTTGATTCATGCCAACCCAACAAACACTTTCGTAGATACCTGTAGTGCACCTTTATAGCCATCTAGTTACGTTGTGACGTTTTATACACCCAAAGCACTCCTACGGTATCCGGGAGTTGCACAATCTCATGGTCTAAGGAAATGATACTTGACATTAGAAAAGTTCTAGCAAACGAACTACACGATCTTGTGCTATGCTTAGGATTGGGTCTTGTCCATCACATCATTCTCCTAATGATGTGATCCCGTTATCAACGACATCCAATGTCCATGGTCAGCACACCATCACCATCTCTTGCTCAACGAGCTAATCAACTAGAGGCTTACTAGGGACATGTTGTGGTCTATGTATTCTCACATGTATTACGGTTTCTGGTTAATACAATTATAGCATGAACAATAGACAATTATCATGAACAAGGAAATATAATAATAACCATTTTATTATTGCCTCTAGGGCATATTTCCAACAAGAACCTACGAAGGATGGGCTAGAATGACGGTGACGATTCTGCCACCCGATTCGCCCGCTGGACGACGCATGGGTCGTTCTTCCGGAAGATGGACTTGATGGAATTCCCTCAAAGAAAAGGGATCCTGATACATGTGGCACGAAGCAATTCCGTCCACACATGTGGGCTGAAGGATATCGGGCTAAATGCTCTTTTAGCCACCCATTGTGACACATCAGCCTTTTTGTTTCTTTTGCACATGCATGCAAACAGGGAGAAAAATAGATGATGTCAGCGGGAATTGTTTGGGTTTTTCAAACTTTAAAATGTTTTATCTCTTAAATGAAAAATCTGATTGGAAATATGTTTTGACCATTAAATTCATCGTGACGAGGACTTTGAAACTAGACCCCGTATTGATATGTTTTGACGATATTTTTTGGCAGTCAAAAGTTGTCATGTCTATTGCTAATAAATTGCCATGATGTTTACACTGAAGTTGTCATAATATGTTTCAACTATTTTTTCTTCTATATTTCAAGTAAATTTTGACACGTAATGAAAAAGGGAATTAAGAAACTAAACTTTCCATGGAGAATTACTAAAATTTGCCATGATCCATGAAATAATTTTGAAATGGTTCATAATTAAAAAGAAATCTGTTGTCAATTAATTTCAAAATGCATAGTCAATGACTCAAATTTGCCATGAACCAGAAACTAAAATTGCTATGGTGAATTACTTAAATTTGCCATGATGCATGTACTAAAATTTGCCATGGTTCATACAAAAAATAATTTTCATGGTCAAAATACTAGAATTATCATGATATATAAACTAAATTTGCCATGATCTATAAACTAAATTTGCCATGATAAATTACAAAAAATTGCCATGATCCATGAATTAAATTTGCTGTGGTTAATTACTAAAAATTGCCATGGTCAATTAATAAAATTTGCCCTACAAAATAGTTGAAATACAATAGTAGCTTTAAATCAAGCAAAAAAATAGATGAAACATATCATGGCAACTTTAGTGTAAACACTATGACAACTTCAGTGTAACATCATGCCAACTTTTAGCAAAAAAAAGTCATCAAAATATAAGAATATGAGATCTAGTTTTAAAGATCTCTTCGAGACGAATTTAATGATGAAAAAATTTAATTAGGTTTTTTATTTAGGAGATGAAACATTTTTAAGTTCAAAAAACAAAAAATATTCTGCTGATGTCATCTGTTTGATGTGGCAAAACGGATGATAATGGGGGCGTTTGGACCATGTTATTTCGTGCCACACGTGTGGCACTTATCATTTAGGAAGAAAATAGAAAAACAAAATTGGTTTCTCTCAGTAACTCGTCATGCAGTCGGGTGAGGTTAAGTCATTGTGTGTGAAAGGTTGTTTGCGGTTGTGTTGTTGTCCAACTCTGCCATGCTGAATTATAAACGTGTTAATTAGAGATAAATAAAAAGACATAAATATATGCTCGATGAGTTTCCTCCAGTCCTAGCAAAAGGGATGGTCTCATGACTTTCACAAGGTGCAAGGACCACGACTATAGCTCCGCCATCTATAACATAGCGCAAAAAACCCTCCACCTCCGGCTATGTGCGGCTACACCAGCTACGACGACTACACCATCGATCATGACTAACTTGACCGCGGAAACCTCATCATGATCGGCTACCTCAACCTCGACATCAAGGGCCACGTCTAGAACTATTCATCGGCAACAATTTCAGTCAACAATGCTTGTGTCCCCACTAGAGTTCACGCCACTCCCTCTTTGATTGTGTGAGGGAACATAAGAGATACAGGGGATGGTAGGCACCACCTTAGGTACCGGACCATGCATCAGAATGTACTTGATGATGATGAAGGAGAAGACGACAGAAGCGCAAGACTTTAAATTTAGTTGCAATCATCCATTTTACTCCCGTTACGACTGAGGGGAGATGTTATAAGTATAAACGTGTTAGTTAGAGATATAGATATATTTGGTTTAAACCAATAATGAATTATCTTGTACTCCAATCCTCTCTCCATGTTGTACTTCATATATACCCGCGAGGGTCATTGCAAATACACAATCAAAATATGCAGGGTTCATGTAATTTTCACACTTAATTTAGGCGGCAAATATCCGCCTCAGTTTGAAAAATACATTGCGACTGAGTTTAGTTATCCCGGGTCAAACATTGCAGACCAAGTTTATAGAGGGGAGATAACACAAAAATGCCATGGCAAACATGTATCCGAATTGCAAAAATAAATGAATGAAAAAATCAAATATTTCTGAAACTTTTTTTGCAACAAACATTATCTAGTATATTACTAATATGTAAAGTTTTGTGAGAAAAAATTAATTCTGTGATATTGTAGGCGGATAAAAAATTGATATCATATAAAAGTTCTAGTTCACATTTTTTTAATTGCAATTTTGTCTTTTGCCAACAAATCCACAAAATCGCAACTACGTAATTGCAAAACCATAATACCAAATGTGGACTAAATGCCAACCACACACAATGTGATACATTTTCAACACTACAAAGATGAAAGAAGATTTGTGACACGCAAGGGCGGGGCACATGGATTATGGGCCGTGCATCCGCGCCAAGATTTGGAAAGTAGTTTGTGTGTGTAGATTGTTTGCTCTTATATCTGCGCAATGCATTTGTAAATCAGAGCAATATACATGTCCATGTGAGTCACGTATCTTCTCGCTTAGCTGGGCCACCTCCTCGGATCACCCGATGTGTTTGCTGCTCCTCGGCTTCCATGAGAAGAGCTTGGCAGGTGGGGTTGGGGTGAAGGGGGCGGCTATCCTGGCCCGAGGAGAGTTCTCCAGCAGTGCATCGGAGATATAAAACCACTCCTCCTGCCTGTTTTTGACGGTTTCAATAATGGTTACATCTAGATAATCGAAACCAGGGATCTTGTTGATTGTCGTGACGTTGCATTCTCATTCCTTTGGGTTGTTGCTTTGGAGCTTCATGTTGAAATACTTGCACCAGAGCCCGAAGTGTGGCTCGCAGCACAAGAATGCCTCACAGAAAGTAACATAGCAGGCGATGTGCAGAATGGAATTGGGAGCGAGGTGATAAAGCTGAAGGACGTAGAAATGGAGAAGGCCTCAGGGGAAGGGGTGAATTGGGAGGCCAAGACCGGACACGAGATGGGAGACGAAAACATACCCTTTCGGTCGTGCAGGGCTGAGGCACCCTCACTGACCAGAGGCCTGCTCTGATGGGGCCTAGTCTACAGTGGAGAGCCTCCACTTTCCCCTCGTCCCGAACGGGACCTTGGGTCTCGTCGCTGGCTTCTTGCTGGCGTTCGCCTCCTGGCTCTACATCCTATCTCCGGCCATGGCATCAGATGAGGCTATCAATGGAAAGCACGGTTGGAAGTATCAGTATGGTCGATTAGAGGGGGGGGGGGGTAAAAAAGGGACCAACAAATTTTAACTTTGTTCTCATTTTTAGGTTGGGTCTCGTCGCTGGCTTCTTGCTGGCGTTCGCCTCCTGGCTCTACATCCTATCTCCGGCCATGGCATCAGATGAGGCTATCAATGGAAAGCACGGTTGGAAGTATCAGTATGGTCGGGGGGGGGGGGGGGGGGGGTTAAATAGGCGACCAACAAATTTTAACTTTGTTCTCATTTTTAGGATCAGCAATGATAGGTTGTCTAGATATGCAACTAGGTGGACAACCTATATGACAAGCACAAGGAGCAACACAAGCTAGCAAGAGTAAACACAAGGCGGAATCTAGCAGCAAGTAAAGGAACGAGATAATCACAGGTGGAGACGATGGAGACGGGGATGTGTTTTCAAAGTTCTCTTATTTGGGGGAGATGGATGTGTTTCCAAAGTTTCCTTATCCAGGGGAGATATGTCTCTGTTGGAGGGGTGTGGAGGCACAATGCTCTCAAGTGTCACAAAGACTCACTATTCAATTCATGCCCTCGCACAATGCAAGGTGCCGCGAATCCACTAGCTGCACCCTTGAAGGCGGCAACTGGAACCTGTACAAACAAGGTTGGGGCTCATAGCACTTCTATGATACACCTAAATAAATAATGTATTCTTTATAACCAAATTGGTCAGAATATATTATACTCCAAAGTAAGCACATCAAACATTGAATAGTGCAATGATTTGATCGGTAACATCATTATTTTTTTATATCTCCTGTGGTGACGCACGGGCATTCGACTAGTACACTAAACATGCATTTGCAACATGTAATGAAGCAATATATAAGGGAAAGAATAATAACATGGCTCCACAAATATGAACTTAAACAACATGATAAAGATAGATAGATAGGGATAGCATGTCTCACACCATGTAACATAAAAAGTCTCCAAACCAAATAAGTTCACAACTCAAAGCAAATAAGTTTCAATGAGAACTTCAATGAGATTTGGCGAAAGCTATCGCAACATTTTTGTTCTACAAAAACATCATTTTCCATGTGATGGGATATTAATTGCATACAGTGGAAACACGTAGGCTAGGGTCAGACTACAAATATATAGCATCTCCTTCGTCCACTCCATGATCCGCTTCCAGTTTTCAGGGCGTGTCGAGATCAACCCAGATGCACAAGAAGAGGATTGTGAGCGATGCAAGGAACGCTTCCGCAAGTTTTGGTGGGAACCAACAGAGTACACTTTTTCCACAAATGGGAAGCCTCGGAAACCCCAAGTTCTGTTGTGAGCAAATAGGGGTTTTCTTTTCCTTCCTCGAGAGATGTTTTCTACATGGAGGTAAAAGAGCACAAAGGATAAGCATAGCTGCAGAAGTGTGGTGAATGAAGAATAGTAGACAACAGAAATGAACTCGGCGCCATCATCCTACCATAGCTCATAAAGTTCTTCAGTCTTGGTTGGAACCAAATTGTTTCCTTATGTCACCAAATGATACAGTGGCAGAACCCCTTCTCTTAGGCTTTTGCTGTGATGAATGCTCCTTCCACCCAGTCATGTAAATTACCTGCACAAAACAACTACTCACTCAATTGCAATATATACAAAGAGCATGTTTGTTCTTAGCATGGAGATTTAAATGGCTTAAAAGCAGTGAAAACTGTTGAGAAAAAGTCCAAATTAGCCCAGTTGCATTTATTTTGTTTTGGAAAGCGTGAATTGCGCATGCATTTCCCCTCTCAGATTTACTCCCCGCTCTCCTAGGCGAGTCCGGTGCAGTGAAGATTGGTTGCTTATGCATATGTACAGCAGAACGGAGTGAAAGCACTAAGAGTAAGATCAGAAAATTAATGGGGAACTGCATTGTTTCTACTCTGTATTTAGTCAAGTTGGAAAACCGTAAACAAAAGAACTGCACCCTGCAATATGAAATGAATGGAGTAACAAACTTTAAATACATGGAATGTTTATAATGAGGAACTGCATGGTTTCTATTCTGTATTTAGTCAAGTTGGACAAGATGGGATATTATTTTTTAACTGTACAAAACCTGAAAGGTTGCTGGAATGGTTCCATCTTCTAACCCAAACATTGACTGGTAAATGGCTGCAGTAGCTAGTGCTGTATCTCTCTTTAATATCTGCCAATAGAAAACCAATGTAAATTCAGTTACCATGTTAACTAAATTAATTGGGACTAAGCCATTTTCAGTAAACATTATGATAAGAAAGGCTCACAGGGCTTCTTTGAAAGAGAGCATTTGTTTCTGCCATTGCTCTAAGATGTTCCACAAGTTCAAGAGCTAGTTCGCAATAAGTAATAAAATTGTTAGGACAAATAAATAACTTGGTGAATCGACATATGCAAATATTGTGGAGATGTTTAAAACAATAACAAATTAACGTGGTTCTTGAATATAAAATATATTTATCAGACACAACATTGCTAATTGTATGTCCATGAGACAAAAGTGACCATTGCAATCTGATAGTCATAAGAATATTTACTGAGCAGTCAGAATAAAGAAAAGATGTTCATTCAATCTTCACAAAATATTGTACGAAGAAATTCACTAATTGGAAAATCCAAGTTTTTTTGTACGCACCACTATTGTACTTGACTGTATATCGATCTACATCAACTCCTGGAAGGGCGAAGCCTGCCCTTGACAAAAGGTTTCCTGCATCACGGACCTTGAAATGTACAACCCAATGTCGCCATTAGAACCAAAGACACTAATAAGTCAAGGTAAAGGCAATGGTTTGCAATGACAGGCTATTCAACAGAGGCATACAAGAAGAACAAGCAATCCCCATTGGACGAAATCTCGGATTATAAAGGAATCATACTTGTGCTAATGGCGACATTCGAGGACTGATGCCTCCCTCACGTTCCATTTGAGCAATTGTGCATGCAATTCTTAGTTCCCTGATCATAGCATCCAAGAAAAGGCAAGTCAAACAAGAAACTGGGAAATGTCGATAAATGGTAAATCTAAGATTATCACTTCAGAGTCTCCCCGCCAAGAATTGCTGCAAGAAAAAGGCCATCAGGCTTCAACGCCAACCTACACTGCCATCAAAGGACAGCCAATTACCATAGTTCAGATGTTTTAGTGCTTGATAACTTAATGCTTTCAGGGTTTAAAATAAAAGACTTACCTGTATCATTGCTCCAGGTAGATCATTTGTCCAATGAAGTCCAAGACAGCTCATTATCAAATCCTGGGAGCTTCAGAAACCAAGAGCCACATCAATAGAGGAGTAGACAATGCAAGATCACAATTTATTTACTTTTAAATTTGACAATTAGCCACTCACACCTAAAATATATTGACCCACTCAAGCATAAGATAGCAGACTAGCAGACTACAAATTGACAGTTTATCTCTTTGGTGTATATATAAAGTGGGGCCCCCAATACATTAGCATTCAAGGGAGCTGGAGAAAGTATGCTGATCCAGTGCAGTTTACTCTAATCATACGAAAATGGAACCAACAAACACACTGAAAGTATAACATGGTTGGTATTTACTTCTCTTTGATAGGAAGATACTCTTCATCTCCAACGATAAAGTTCATCTCGGGGCCGTCGTCAGTAGCACTCTCCAACTCCCGCCACTTGTTCACCATGTCTACCGACATGTCCATCATGGTCAATTTCTCGATTCCACCTGGCACACAAATCATTAGCGCCATCTTGCAGGTTAGTTCAACATATCAGGAGAAGCAACGTGTGGCAGATCATTTCAATTGTCGGATGTGAAAACCGGAACTTTCAGGAAGACATTTGACATGGTTCAACGCAGTGATTAGTACACATGATAAGAGGTTGGTGCAAGAAATAACAAGAAAAGCGAGCTGAGTAGCTTCTTACCGCGGCCGCGAAGCGACCGGCGGGAGGGGGCGGCCGGCACGCCCGGGCCGAGGTCCCCCGGGGA
>NW_024116105.1:0-16532 GCF_003073215.2 Triticum urartu | reverse complement strand
GGCCAGGGGCTCGATCCAATGAAACGCAGGATGGTCGGACACTCCAGTGCGGATGCTTGCAAGGGCGTGCTGGCCCTCGCTTGGAAGGGGATGAGACTGTCAGGAAGTTAACTTGGTTGGCGAGAGACCAGGTGAGCTTATGAATTTCTTAAAATTCATTTACTTAAGAATGCAATCTTCCGGTGTTCACTGATATAACGTGTTATCTTTTGCATACTTTTTGTAGTTTCAGTAAGATTGATCACATAAATGGTTCTACATGGATAGAGATATCCACTTAGTGCACATCTGTTGAGATTCAAAAAGTAATTGACATTAGTTGAGATACAAAAGGTACTTGATTTTTGTGGAAATTATCGGTTCATGTTGTGCCCATTTGTAGACTTTTTCTCAGTTTTTAAAAAAATATTTGTATGTACAAGCCGAATTCAGGTGCGGTACAAGCCATGGTGCACTATACACTTACCAAGGGTGATGTGTTGGTTGAAAAATTGCCGCAGTTAATAGCTTCGGCTTAATATTTGACACGGACTTGAACCATTTGCAGTGTCATTGTCAGGCTGATTATTGCTATGGAGAATGAAACATCCATGCTATCGATGAAGAACAATCTCACAAATTGGATATATCTTCTTGTGCTATTATTGCTGAAATTAAGAGGCGCACTATAAGTCTGAGGAATTGTCAAGCTTTGTGTACCTTATAATAGTGGCACCCATGGATGCGTGAAGTTGAGTAATATTAATACTACTTAATCGTTGACGACATATATCCAATTAGCGAACGATTTGGTTGGTCAAGGAGACACAATGACTACCGAGAAGAAAACAAGTGGAAGAGAGTCTTTATTTGTCGATGTATGATGGAAATCAGATGCCTACCTTGCTTAACACATATTTCCGAATTAAAAGAATAATTTGATCAATGTTTCTATGTTTTTTATTATTATGTGGCAACACATGGACATTCGGCTTTTGACTAGTATGGTGTGTGGTATTATCATCGATTGAGTCGATCTTCGTTTTTGATTTCTATGTAAATCATCGGGTTGCCATATATTTATTCCTGGCCGATAGATGGAATGATTGGATTTTGATACCAGACCACAAAGCACTGTATGGAAAGCCAAAAAAAGCCTCCCGGTAGATCCATGAACGCGGTGAGGGCAAAATCAAGGCAAGTGATTTGCGCCCCTCCATATATAGCTAGCGTTGAGAAGTACGTCGCCGTCCCGAGCACGCACAGCACAATGCCTCGTTTCACCCTCAGCAGCCACTCGGGGTCAAACCTGCCGTCGTCGTGCACCGTGTTGAAGACAGAGGCCACGACTCGTGTCTTCACCGTCGCCGGCTACTCGCAATGTGCGCGGAAGCTCGTCGGCTCCGTGCTTGAGTTCGACAGGTTCCGCCTCGGCGACCGCGCCTACCGCCTCAAGGTGTACCCCGCGGGCTTCGACGAGGAGTCGGCAGGCTTCGTCGCTGTTCTCGTCACCATGGAAGACCACTGGGACTCGTTCTTACTCGGTAGGGCCGCCCGGACGATCTTCATAGAGATCCTGGACAAGGACGGGGAGCGCGCCGTCTTGGACAACAACACGGCCAGGTCGGAGCAGACGCTGCATCACCACAACCGCAGCAAGGGCTACGTCCGGTTCGTCGCGAGGAGGGACCTGGATGAGTCGACGTGCGTCCGCGACGACGATTCCTTCACCGTCCGGTGCACGCTGTCCAGGGACGTGGAGGTGACCACCAAGCTCACATATCCAAGACCGCCCCCCAAGGCCTGTTGAGAATACAATGATGTTTTATTATTTTATTTGAGTTGAGAATACAATTTTGATGGTTAACTGTAAAATAATAGCTCTGGTCAGTAATAGTTGCTCATAATTGATAAGAAATATATTCAGAAATGATATCATTAAATCTCAGTCTCAGTCGATACTATATCATCCATGCGATTTTATGTAGACATTTGGGTGAATTTTTCGTTTTTGTTTTCTTTTTTTTAATGTTATCTGTATATAAACGTGGTTCATCTCTTGACTAGGACTTGATTAGTCTCAATCGGCTCAGATCTAGCCACAACCATTAAGACATTAATGTGTTTTCCTAAGTCTAGGATGACTAATTTTTTGAAAATATGTAGAGTGATTTTTTAGTTGAAAATGTGGACAAGTTTTAACAGGAAGAAGTGTAGTGAACGTACTATTTGCTAATTTTCAAATCCATTTAAGTATGTGTTTTGTTATAGATGACATGTTAAAGTGTCCCATAATTAAATTTTACACATTCATAAAATACATCTATGTGTGTGTGCCCCCGCATGTGTATGTGAAATTGTTTTGAGAAGTTCTTGACACTTCATAATAAGTAGATTTCGTCAAAACAGGCTACATGGACTGAACACCAAAACATATTTCTGCCATTGTCGTGAAAGTCCTTTAATTTTTTTGAAATTTACTTGAATTTAATATAATATGTCACTCAATAATTATTTTACGCATTGTTATTTTGCAATACATCCACGATGATGTAATGTGGGTCATTTTTCTGCTTAATTCATAGGCTGAAGGCTTCATTTTACCAATTTTAATCAAGCTAACTGTCATATCAAAGAAAAACTTTTTGTTATGTAATGAAAGCTATACTTCTTGAATTAAATGTTGGACCTCTGTGCAATAAGATGAAAACTGTAACTTTTATTTTTGAAACTTGAAAGCTGGCATATTATTTAGTTGTGCCATGGGATTCAGCCAATTGGAAGCTTGCAATTTTAGAGGAGAAAGTTTTTTATTTACTTAGAGAGGAGAATTAGGAGTTGAAATGCGGCTGTATCATTCGATCTACTTCTAGAAGACTTGTGAATTGTGAAGATGGTCTACGTCTTCTTTTTTTTTAGGGAAAAGATGTTCTACGTCTTGTAGAGTAGACCGCGTCGATATTGGAGCAGACGATCGGCAATGGCTCCACGAGGACGCGTGAAAAGGTGACCGGGCCAAACAACACAGCCCGGTCTTCAGATGTTCAGTATGACCAAGTACATACCAGCTGCCTAGCTTGTGTTCCCACGTAGAACATTCAAAGTCTGGGCATATTTCCACCTACCACACACGTTTCATCAACCGACCTGGGCATAGCATGTACTGTATATATACCCAACACAAGCACTTACGGAAGCAAGTCAAGCAACACAATCTCAGCTTGAGGATCAACACAGCACCCGGCTTATACCTCCTCTGCTGGCTCTCGTTGCCTTCCTTCAAGTTTCAACTGCAATTGCTGCCATGAGACTCAGCCTCCTCATCATTGCCGCGATGGCCGTCCTAAGCACCGCGTCGGCAGCAGTCTACAATGTTGGCGAACCGGGCGGCGCGTGGGACCTTACCACCAACTACAGCACCTGGGCATTCTCCAGGAAGTTCCAACTCAGCGACCAGATCGTCTTCAAGTACTCCCCTCAGGCGCACGACGTCCTTGAAGTTAGCAAGGCCGACTACGACTCTTGCAGCATCGTCAACCCTATTGCGACCCTCAACTCCGGGAACGACATCGTCACCCTCACCGCCGCTGGCACCCGCTACTTCATTTGTGGGTTCCCTGGCCACTGCACTGGTGGCATGAAGATCAAGATCGACGTCGTGCCTAGCTCCTCCTCACCATCACCCGCCCCGGCTAGTGGCCCCAATGCAAGCAACGCTCCTCCAACCATGCCTGTCTCTACCGCCACCTCCGTGAAGGCCACGGGGTTTGGCCTCGCCATCCTGCTTGCCTTTATCGGTTTCATGGCTTGAGTACATCTGTATAGCCCCACGCACATACCTAATTTATGTAAAGTCAAATAATCATTCCTAGTGAATATATGTGTCTATATTCCATTAATTGGATACACGACTTTGAGTTTCTTTTAATTCATTTTTGTTGAGAATGAAGAGCCGAGTGTGTCAGCTCCTCTGTTTTTTGACAAAGGGTGTTTTATTATCTCAAAAATGTAGTATGAAGCGGATACAAAGCATTATGAGTGACATCCGACCTCTGCATAACCAAGATGCACACAGCCCATTCTAAAAAGTTTGACAGAAAGAAAAGAAATAAAATCGACAAAACGGCAACAGTAGAGTCCTATAGACCGACACTATATATGCCTATGTCGAAAGCGATGGCGGGTCAATCCAGAGGTTATACTGCCACCCATGTTGGAAAAAAACCTCCATAGCCACCTGCTCCAATCGCGAACACACCGCCATGAACAGCGGTTAGTACTCCGCTTGCTTTAGTGTAGACCACGTACAAAGCGAGTGCGTACACCGAAAAAGAACCTGTAGAGGAGAAGCATTTTTGTCATTAAAAACCAAATCATTTCTACATAGCCATAGCGACCACATTAAGGCATGCGCTCCCATCCTTATTAGCGTTTTAAACCTATTTAGAATACCGTCCAACCAATGATCAAAAATATTGGCAACACTTGTGGACGGATACAAATTTGACGCCATTTGGATGACTGGCCACGTAGAACGTGCAAACTTGCATTGAAAAAAGAGGTGTTTGATTGTCTCGTCATGAGTACAAAAACAACACTTCTTACTCCCTTGCCAGTTGCGCCGTGTGAGGTTGTCTTTGGTTAGCACAACCCCCTACAAAGATACCATGTGAAGATTTTGACCTTTAATGGAATCTTCTACTTCCATAGTTTCTTATTATTATTCACTAGTACCTCAGAATGCGTGAGTGCAAGGTACATGGACTCTATTGTGAAAGACCCTGATGTAGTAAAGTTCCAGCGAAACACATCCCGACCTTGTGTCAGATTAATCGAATCCAGCTTGGACAATAGATTATGCCATGACGTAAGGCGAGGCCCAATCAAATCCCGCTTGAACGAAATATTCGGCGGGGATGAACTGAGCACCTGCACAATAGTATTATTCTTCTCGCAAGTAATGATGTATAAGGCTGGATATTGTTCTCGAAGACTGGCATTGCCTAGCCAGATGTCTTCCTAGAAACGAATCTCTGACCTGTCCTTTATCACGAAAGACCCAAAAGCAAAAGAGATATTTCTTTGCCGTCATTAGACCAGACCAAAAATGAGAGCCTTCAGGTTTCCAATATGCCTGAGACACCACTTTTTGGCCTAAATATTTGTTGCGTAGCATGGTTTGTAACTGAGTCAGCTCCTCTGTTGTGCGACATGTACTATGATTAAGTCAGGGAAGGTGCGTTTTGGTTGATTAAGTCAGGGAAGATTAATTCTTTTTAATGTAACTAATGTCCTTTTACAAATTACGATCAATGCAATTAACATGTTTCCAAATTATTCATGACGTGATGATACATCGGTGAAGCAGCGTGTGACGTTGCATATAGGTTGCTCGATTGCTCGGATCATCTGGATTCACCAAGCTCATGCTTTTAAAAGTAGTATAGTCCTTCCGTCCCAAAATTCTTGTCTGTACCCGGAGGGAGTAGTAGATAGTAGATAGTAAATAAGCCCAAAAAAATGTCAAATGCAATACATTTTTTTCTCAGTTCATATTGAAGCAACGAATAATCTTAATTTTTTCTGGGGTATCTTAATTTGATTTTACCTATGATTGATGATCTATTTCGTTGTCTATCAAGAAACAATAAGGATTAGAAGTCACACATCTGTGTGTTGCTAGCAATCAGTTAATGAATTGACTCATTGCCGTGTGATCACGCTTGGGCAGCACCACTGTTGTAAAAACAGTGTGTGTATAATATGAAGGTCTGCCGGGTGACATTCTATTAGTCTTCTCTCTCCAGTGAATTTTGAGTTTTCTGAAATTCCAAAATTTGTTGAAGTCCAAAGTTTACAAAATTTTCAAATTTTCATAGAAATGGAAATTTTCTGGGCATGCAATTTGTTTAAGTTGGATTTTTAAAAAATTTAGCCATAGTTCAAACTTCCAAAAGTTTGGAAAATTGGAAGTTTTAAATCCCATAAAAATTACTTGGGCTTGTTATATTTCTCAAAGTAGATAATATACTTTGTGAAAGTCACCAAAAAGAGAACTTTTACTTGTAGCATATACTTTCTAAAAAGGGAAAACACTAGTTTGAAAGTGAACACCGTGGAGTCATCTGACCGTGACACAAGGGCAGTGGCGTGGCACACTAGACACAGATTCACAGGCCTAGGTCACCAAAGGACTATATTAGCCTGTTGGGGTGTGTTTAATTCGAGAGCAAAGTGTAATAAAATGTCATGCATTCATTCCATTATAATGGGTCGGTTCAATCTTGTATTCGGTATGAATAATTCGAAGGATGACTATTACATAGGCTTGCTAGCTAGCTAGAGACCGCTGCCTTCCTCCCGTTTTTTCGTTTTATATATTCTTTGGGGTGTGTGACTAAAAGAAACTAGTTACAGAGAGAGGGGTGATGTCATATCGACATATGGTACTTGTAATCTTCTTGATGACCATCCTCGTATTAATGTCTTGTTGTGTGTACATCCATCTTGCACTTGCACTAACTTCTTGATGACAATCACCACTTAATGTTCGCACCCCCCCCCCCCCCCCTCTCACGTGCTGCTGCTTCTATGGGCCGGCCGATTTCGGGATTTCACCCCCAACCGGTTTTGGGAAGGTTCTATATCCCTCCCTGAACCGGGTTTTTCTGTTTTTTATATATATTTTTTCTTTCGGTTTTACCTTTCTTCTACATTTTTCATTTTCTTCTTTGATCCTTTTTCTGTTTTCTTTTCCTTTTGTTTTTTATTTTGTTTTCTATTTTACTATTTTCATTTTTAATCTTATTTTTAAACTGGCGAAAATCTTTAAATTCATGATTTTTTAATAAAATTGAGAACTTTTTTTTGAAAATGATGAACAAAGTCATCACCTCGCGCGATGTAATAGTTGATGAAAATGGATTTCCCTTCACACACGCACACATGCATGCCTCCCCACGCTCGGCCACAAGACAATCCCGCTGCACTCCCTATGCCATGCAGCCAATCCGCGCCATGCACTCCAACCCACCCTCCCACAACTACCTCGTACGACAGCTCGGCTGTATCTACCTCTCGATACGCTCCACCAATAACCTCCACAGCCGACGCACCTACCCCGGGCCCCTCTGCGCCCTCCTCGTGCTCACCCGCCCGATCTCCACCTAGCCCGCCCACTACCGCCGCGCCACACCCAACCACCACCACCACCCGACTTCCGTGCCCAACCAATCGACGCCGCCCCTCTCGTGCGTCTGCTTGGCCTCGCCCACTGCACCTGACCCCGACGCACCCCCCTCGCCACCTGGCCGCCCTCTGCCACCTCATGTGGTTCCAGCGGTCCCACCAAAAAATCTTCACCACATGCACACTCGTGCCAAAAGCGGATTCCTTCAGCCTAAAAGCCTTTTTAGCCTCTCCGTTACCAATGGCCCCGTCTCTCCAATCCCCTCTTCCTACAAACAGGCACTTAAGGATCCAAATTGATACAACACTATGCTCGAGGAATATACTGCTTTGTTACAGAACAATACATGGTCGTTGGTGTCCCCCCTGCAGGTATCAATCTGGTGACGGGCAAGTGGATCTTCAGGCATAAGTTGAACCCCGACGGCTCTCTCACATGGTACAAGGCTTGCTGGGTTCTGCATGGCTTCATGCAGCAGCCCGGTGTCGACTTCACGGAGACCTTCAGTCCTGTCGTCAAGTCGGCGATTATCAGCGTCGTCCTCAGCCTCGCCGTCTCCTCTAGCCCATCCATCAGCTGCACGTGAAGGATGCTTTTCTCCACGACCACCTCGACACCGTCGTCTATAGCCAGCAGTTGTCCGGCTTCGTTGACGCCTCTCGACCACCCCACGTTTGTCAGCTACATCCCTCGCTTTACGGGCATAAACAGGCCCCGCGCGCTTGGTTCCTCCGCTTCACCACCTACCTCGCCCGCCTCGGCTTTCCTGCTTCCAAAAGCGACACATCCCTGTTCATCCTTCATCGCGATGGTGCCATTGCCTACCTTCTCCTGTACGTCGATGATATCATTTTGACAGCTAGTACCGCTGCACTACTCCGCCACATTATCGCACAGCTCCATCGCGAGTTTTCTATGACTGATCTCAGCGAGCTCCACAACTTCTTAGGCATCAATGTCACTCGCAGTACACACGGGTTGTTTCTCTCACAGCACCAGTGCGCCTTAGAGGTTCTTGAGCGCGCCCACATGAGCAACTGCAAACCCGCCACCACACCCATTGACACTCGCTCCAAGCTCTCAGCTTCTGACGGACCTCCCGTCTCTGACCCGTCTCACTATCGTAGCTTAGCCGGAGCTCTCCAATACCTCACCCTCACTCGTCCGGACATCGCCTACGCTGTTCAGCACGTCTGTCTATTCATGCATGACCTGCGAGAGCCACACTGCACCATCCTCAAGCGGATCCTACGATATATCTGCGGCACCTCGCAGCCCGGCCTTCATCTTTGGCGCTCCTCAGACCACGGGTTGATTGCGTACTCGGATGCTGACTGGGCCAGCTGTCCCGACACACGCAAGTCTACGTCAAGCTTCTGTATCTACGTCGGCGACAACCTCGTCTCGTGGTCCTCGAAGCGCCAGCCGACCGTCTCGCGCTCCAGCGCTGAGGCGGAGTACAGGGCCGTCGCCAACGCCGTGGCTGAGGCGTGTTGGCTCCGGCAGCTACTCCAAGAGCTCCAGCGGCCCCCGTCCGTAGAGACGGTTGTCTACTGCGACAATGTGAGCGCGATGTACCTCTCCACCAACCCTGTGCAGCACCAATGGACGAAGCACATCGAGATCGACCTTCACTTCGTTCGCGAGCGTGTCTCCTTCGGCTACGTTCGGGTCCTCCACGTGCCCTCTACGTCACAGTTCGCCGACATCTTCACGAAGGGGCTCCCGACGACCATCTTCCTCGACTTCCGGTCCATCCTCAACGTCCTCGACAATCCCGTTGCGATTGCGGGGGGCTGTTGGAAGATGCCCGTTGCTTGTATAACAGAGGGACCGAGTCCCATGTCTCGTACCTGATCCACTACCGCATGCCATGCCCCATGACTTGGTGCACGTTGTGCATGCCCGTACATAGCTGTGTTTGTTATCATGTATTCTGTATATTTACCCCTTTGTGGGCTGATGAAGAGATGTGTTTCATTCTATTATTCTTCTAAGTTATATGCAAAATTTTGCTCCCTGCAAAAATGATAACAATATGAAATATGTTGCACATGGGTTCATAGTTAGTGTGCGCAGATAACATCAACATTTGGAAACTGTAGAAAGTGGTTTATTTCACAATAGTCCAAGAAATGTACAGACATGCACTTATAGAAAAGCAACTCAACCAAACTCATCATTACTTACAACCAGCCACATTAACTTTCAATCAGCTTGAACTTACAATACCCATTTTGCTTGATCAACAATAACAAGAGCCACATGCATGGGAGATAGATAACAAGAGCCACAGTCAATCACTAAATTGTTTTGTCACCATTCTCCAAAATCAAACAGATGCAAGTATCATGACACATAAATGTCGCTTAATACAAGTTAATGAACCGTTTCTGTACCAAACAAAATTAGTAAAGACCCGCAAAAAAACAAAATTAGTAAAGAATAATTGTCAGAAAATCAAGTGTCATTCACAAAAAGGTGAGAAGTGATGGGTACTTGCATCATTGTGTAACAGCAACAATTAACTAAAGAAGATGTTTGAAAAGAGAAGATACGAGTCGTGCCGGGTCCTATATATACAAACTCATGGCAATGTAGGTTGAAGAAACGCGTGTGGTAGGTGAAGCGTAGAATATAGAGTAGGCGGGAACACGAGCTAGGCATGCAGGTAGTACGTAGTTGGTCATACTCAAACACCTAGATAGATATATAATAAAATAGACTGAAGATGTTAAGACCTTTTCAAGCGTTCTCATAGCATAGCAGCCATTGGCTCCTGGTTCAATATCGACGCGGTCAATCTAGGCTCCAAGGAGACATAGTTGACTATCCTAACTTACAAACCTTGTAGAAGTAGATCCAAAGGTCAAGCCGCGTATAAACTCTTACTCTAAAAACAGTTGTAACATCCTCTATTGAAATCGTCAGGTTTGATTTATAAATTCCACGTCACAAATTTCAACTGAAAAGGTAAAAGTTCAATGTTAAAACCAAGAAGTAGAGCTTTCAGCCCGTGGATTAAGCCGAAAAATAACCGATATTGCATCATCTGGAATTGCAAAATAACAGGTCAAATATTGAATGATATATTATATTAAAATAAATTTTATCTAATAAAAAGATTGATATACCATTAATGCGCCAATGAGGACTACTTTTGATTATTGTGAAGAAAATTTTCTTGAAGGATAAGTACACGGGAGACGGAGACGGGACATGCGCACCAACGAATGGACAGAAGTCTCTGGTCTATTTGGACTATTTGTCGTACATGCCCATAGCATCTTTATGCTAGGTAAGAACATCTACAGCCGGACACTCTAAACTGACCAGTGAGAGGTCATATGTCCGAGCGGACGGTCCGGTCAGTGAGCGGTCAAAAAAAAAACCTGACCCAGACGGGTGTCTCAAATAGGCCTGAAACGTCCGGGCGCATCCGCCATGCCGGACTGACGACCGGGTCCGACACGGAATCGCCCGAAACCCAATAGCTCAACGGGCTTTTCCTCCGGTGAGGGTGCGACCGCCGTGTGGCGCCGCTTCGGCTCGGCGCCCGAGGCCAGAGTCCGGCTATTTGAGCCGGCAGACGTCCCCAACTCTAGGGCAAATTTGATAATTTGCCACCCCTTACCTCCCCCTTTCATAATTTGCCCCCCCCCCCCCGAGAATGACAGGTGGGGCCCGGGCCCGCCCGTCATTGAGACAATGGGTGGCAAATTGTGAAAGGGGGAAGTAAGGGGTGGCAAATTATCAAATCGCCCCAACTCTAGCCACAACCTTTTATGCCCTCTCCGTTGTTCCAGTCGGAGCACATTTGTCTCCTTGTCCATCTCCCACTTCCCTCGTCGTCCGCCCTGGCCCGATAAAAGAAGACGACCTATGCTATGCTCACGCCGGAGCGTCGCTTCTGGATCAAGGAGGAGATCTGGGCGAGGCATGCTGCCCACATCGTAGCTGGCCTGCCTCCGGACTCGCTAGAGCCGGAGGAGGAGGAGTAGCAGGGCAAGGAAGAGGAAGAGGAGCAGCATCCGGTTCCAATGGAGGTGGCAGATCTGGAGGTGAAATGCTGCGCCGCACCGCGTGGGCCGTGACCTATCTATCTCGGGATGGATCACTTTTACCCAATGCCGCATATATTTTATAGTTCTGAACGATGGGGCTTGGAGTGGGGAAATTTTGTTCTGTCAAAGCATCGATAGTCATCGTTCTCCATCTAGAAGAACATAACAAGGAAGAATTCGGTCCTGAAAAGCACCCATCACCCACTTCCATGGATCTCATTTTCCCTCGACGACGGTGACTGTCCCTTGCAACACTAGAAACAGGAACATGTATGGCACTCCACGAGCAAAGGACATGATGTTTTGGCCAGACGATTTTGATCAAGTATGTTCGGGGCGGGGGCCATCCTAATTGTTGTTCACCATTTGTGGCAGCTGGTTCTTTGGGACAATTCATTTACAATCAGGGAAGACTAATTGCATGTCTAATCTATGTGTATATCTTTCTGTAATACAAGTTTAAGTTACGAAAGTCTGGGCTCTTATGTTTAGAACGAACGTGTTTCAGGACAAATGTTGCATAAGACCAAAAGAATCATTTTCAACTAATCCTCCCAAATGAATCAGTAAAATGCAAAGCCCAAATACGTCCAACATACACATAATTACTTGGCTATACACACAGATAATTGCTAGTAATAATTTGTTAACTAAACATAAATTACACATGTACCTGCGAATGTGGAGATTCACTCAAGCCATGAGGCCAACAACGGCAAGCAAAATGGTGAGGCCAAACCCGGTGGCCTCCACATTGGTGGTAGTGGAGACAGGTGTCGGCGGGGGCGCGTTGGTTGCACTTGGGCCGCTGGCCGGGGCGGGTGACGTAGAGGAGGAGCTAGGCATGACATCAATCTTAACCTTCATGCCGCCCGCACAATGACCAGGGAAACCGCAGATGAAGTAGCGGGTGCTGGTGGCGGTGAGGGTGACAACATCATTCCCGAAGTTGAGGGTGGTGACGGGGCTGGCGGTGCTACAAGAGTCGTAGTCTGCCTTGCTGACTTCGAGGACGTTGTGTGCCTGAGGGGAGTACTTGAAGACGATCTGGTCGTTGGTTTGGAAGTTCCTAGAGGACGCCCAAGTGTTGTAGTTGTTGGAAATATGAGCAATTTATTAAATAATTTTATTAACAGAAATACTAGATAAAGCATGACTAATATAGTAGAGATAAAACAAATCATGCGTTCTGACAGAGAGAAGGTAAATAGCTGCTGCATATATGAACCGTAGCCTATTATATCTAAAGCAGACAGTATAGCAAGTAGTATATATGAAGTAGAACCTATCATGTATAGGACAAGGACTACAACAAGGAACTGCGGCAGAACCTTTAACAGGAAAGACAAGAACACGTACGGGACAGCAGCAGCAGAAGCGCTGGACTTGGGGTCGGTGTCCTCGCCTGCCATGTCGTCGAGGAGGTCGTGGACGTCGGGGAAGAAGTCGTCGGCGACCGGATCGTCCGTGATGAAGCAGCCAGTAGTCGCGCTGAGCGCTCCCCAAAAACCTTATCACCCTTCTCCCGTACAGGACTCAAAATGTGCGGTTTCGGAGGCCTACTGTCCCGACCTGCGGTGCACGCCGCAAGACGGGATGGGGAAGAACATAGCAGCAGCGCAGTGGTCGAAACTTTGTGGCGAGAGGAAGAGGAGTTTCTGTTGTGTCTTTCTGGAGAGGAGCGACCTCTCTTATATAGGCATAGGAGAAGGACGCGAAGAGGCTGCGGCAGGAGGTGAAGTAATGAACGGAGACGAAGCGAACAGGCAGCGGCCGAAGAGGCGCGCCGTTCGAATTCAGTGTCCACTACAGAAAATGTTTCAACTCCCACGTGACCTTTCGTATACCCGTCATGCGTGGCAAAAATTTAGGTATCGGCTCGGCTCATTCCTGCAACCCGCGGCGCGCCGAGGCGTGGCGGGGCGGGCGGCGGAGGAGGAGCGCGCGTGGATATCCCTCTTGTTCTCATGCTCGTACAAGTGGGGAAAGAACCTCCCTTATAAGGATGTCCAACTCCCATTAAACTAACAATATGGTACTAAACTTTAGTAGTATCCCTTGCCTTGCACAAATGGGCTAAGTGGGCCTCTAAGATTTATTAGGAATTTCTGAAATAGTTATTGGGCTGTCCAAAATAAACTAAATTCCAGCAGTAGTTGGTGTTGAGGTCCCATGCGCCGCTCGGCTCGCCCACGTTGTAGATTGCCGCTGATGCGGTGCTCAGGACGGCCATCGCAGCCACGGCGAGGAGAATGGTTCTCCTGGCAGCCATTGCGGTTGGAACTAGAAAGAGAGCTACCAGAGGAGATTATAACTTGTAAGGCAGGTGTGTATCGATCCTTGAGCGGAGAATGTGTTTGCTTCCCTAGGAGGCAGCGTCGGGTCCTATATATAGAACAATACAGGCTACACCTGGTGTGATGGAGAAACATGTGCGGTTGGTGGGAGTGTAGAATGAAGTTTGTGTACCTGGATTTTGGACTTTGAATATTTTGTGTAGGTGGGAACACAAGCAAGCTAGGCATGCAGCTGGTACGTACTTGATCAAAATAGACTGAGGATGTGAAGACCTGGCTGTGCTGTTGGCGTGCTGACCATTTCACGTGTTCCTTTCATTTTTCTTCAGTATCGACGCGGTCTACAAGAACATGAGGTAGACTATCACGATCCACATAGCTTCTTTTTTTAGGGGATCCACATAGCTTCTGACGTACATCCAATTGTCCAAAGCATTATTTTGACAAAGCTTTTTTTATTAGTGGATTTGACATATTAAAGAGACCCTAAAATTTTGTTGTTGGAATGATTTAATTACATGTACACCCGCAAAAAGTACAAATGATACAGTTGGTCACCATAATGTTATCCTATATACCTAAGTTAATAGAGCTAAACTAGCCATTAGTACTACTCTACATAGAAAATTGGGGGTCCTACTGATTTGGAGGCCCGGTGCAGCTGAACACTCTGCACAGGTGCATGGTACGGGTGGCCAGTTGCGTGCCTTGATTTGGATCGCAGACACTACACACCAGTGTAGAATCTTGAATTTCTAAAAAAGAGTGCAAAAAAAGCACAGTGATCGCCGTCAACTATAATAATATCTATGGTCAATAATAGTTGCTCGTGCTTGATAAGAAATATATATACGTTTTGCTATATAGAGACCTTTTACGGACGGTTTCAAATTGTGGACAGATTCTAATAGCAAGATGAGTATTTTCAAAATCAATGTGTTTGCTTTTTAAATGACACGTTAAAGTATCTCGTAATGAAATTTTACACATGCGTAAAATACATCTTTGCATGCGTGTCAATTTTTTTCCCTTTTTTGCCACTTCAAAATTTATTTTCGATTTTTTTCGAGAATATAGATGATATAGAGCCTGTGATCCAGTACAAATTTCTACTGTTGCTGCCAAGATAAATATGACCTTTCATTTTAGATAAAATTTAGTTGAATTGCAGGCTGAAAACTACATTTTAGCAGTTTTAAATATGCTAATTGTATGTTTCCAACACTAGTATCAAAAGTAGTCCTTGTCGCCATGATATATCTAGGTTTTCCATGAACAATCACCAAAGGAGAGGATCCCCATGTGAATGAATTACTCAAATCACCGTAAAGTGCTGAAATTTTAATTACAAGTTTGCGTGTGAGGAGAGATATTCTATTGCTCATTATTTTTGAGATAGCTCACTAGTCATGCCAAATGGTAGGAGAGATATTGCCGCCAAGACAAGGCGGATATTTGTAAAATTTAATTCAGTTTAATAATACATCGCATAGTATATTATTTCACTCGATGATGTTATTCTGCAGTCCAGGATGATGCACCGTGGGTCAATTGTACGGCTCAACATGCATTTTACAATTCCTATCATGTTTTTTGCCTGGATGTAATTTAAAACATGTTAACTTAACTGTATACTGTATGAAAGCTTTACTTCTTGATTTGAATATTGGAATTTGTTCATCGTTGGCCTTTTAAGTTGGAGGTTGTGACTTTTTTTGTCGCTGAAACTTGAAAGGTGTAAATGAAGGTGTAAAACAAATCATTAAAGGCTGCAATATAATTAGTTCTCATGTAAAATTCACATAACTACTTGACTATACACACAGATAGTTGCTAGTAATAAGTACATCTCTATACAATAACGTACACATGTGTGTGCGACTGTCGAGATGCACTCAAGCCATGAGACCGGCAATGGCAAGCAAAACAGCGAGGCCAAACCCCATGGCCTCCACATTGGTTGCAGCGGAGACAGGTGTTGGTGGGGCAGCGTTGCTTGCATTTGGACTGCTGGCCGGGGCGGGTGACGAAGAGGAGGAGCCTGGCATGACATCGATCTTGACCTTCATGCCGCCCGCACAATGGCCAGGGAAACCGCAGATGAAGTAGCGGGTGCCGGTGGCGGTGAGGGTGACAACATCATTCCCGAAGTTGAGGGTGGTGACGGGGCTGGCGGTGCTGCAGGAGTCGTAGTCTGCCTTGCTGACCTCGAGTACGTCGTGTGCCTGAGGGGAGTACTTGAAGACGATCCGATCACTAGTTTGGAAGTTCCTAGAGGACGCCCAAGTGTCGTAGTTGGTGCTGAAATCCCATGCGCCGCCCGGCTCGCCCACGTTGTAGATTGCTGCAGATGCGGTGCTCAGGACGGTCATCGCGGCAACGGCGAGAAGAATGGTTCTCATGGCAGCCATTGAGGTTTGAACTGCAAAGAGATATAGCAGTGGAGATTATAGTTGAGGTGTTGTTGTGTTGGTCTTTGAGCGGAGATTGTGTTTGCTTCCCATGGTGGCTGTGTCGGGTCCTATATATACACCAGTACACTACAGGCTATGCCCTGGTGGGTTGAAGAAACGTGTGTAGTAGGTGGAAGCCTAGGAAGGCATGCAGCTGGTACGTACTTGGTCATACTCAGACACGTAGGAGTATATAAGGCCAACTCTACCGCGTGACCCCAAACGGACGTCTTGATTGGCTAGATTTTGTCTCTTTAGGGCGCCGATGGGTTCGTCCGTATCCGGTTTTGTCCGATGGGTCGTGCGTGCGCCCACCGCGCGGCCGCACCCCAAATCGTGTCCGGGGTGGACCTGAATAAAAAAAATTAAAAAACTAGAATGAAATAACTAAAAAAGTAAATAAACGCATTTAAAAAAAACATAAAACATATATAGGGGTCGGCCACAAAACGGCCCAGTTTCCACGGCCACTTAAAAGGCCCAGTTTCATAATTAACATATAAAAATAAAATAAAATAACGCGTCCCGCGCGCTCCTGCCCCGCCCGTCG
>NW_024116104.1:0-5395 GCF_003073215.2 Triticum urartu | reverse complement strand
AGTCCCACATGTAAGCTAGAGAAAGAGGGTTTTTATTTTCTCTTTTAGGGCCCACGTGTAAGAAGGGGCAAAATTGTCAAGCAAACGCCCAGAAAACGGTCAAAGGCCTTTGACTGGACGGTAACGGCACGGAAGGGCATTTCTATAAGTGCAACTGATGGTAGAGGGGTAAATTTGAGCATGCTTTGAAATTAGAAGCAAATCTGATTAGTGGGTTGTACCAATTTTCTTAAAGGATAAGTACACGGGAGACGGAAACGGGACATGCGCACCAACGTTGGACAGAAGTCTCTGGTCTATTTGGACTATTTGTCGTTACATGCCATAGCATCTTTATGCTAGGTAAGAACATCTATAGCCGGACACTCTAAAGCCCTCTCATACGTCCGGGCGGATGGTCCGGTCAGTTAGTGGTAAAAAAAAGACCCAGACGGGTGCCTCAAATAGGCCTGAAACATCCAGGCGCATCCGTCATGTCGGACTGACGACCGGGTTCGACACGGAAATCGCAGTGAAACCCAACAGCTCAACGGGCTTCTCCTCCGGTGAGGTGCGATCGCCGTGTGGCGCCACTTTGGCTCGGCGCCCGAGGCCAAAGTCCGGCTATTTGAGCCGGCCGACGTCCCCAACTCTAGCCACAACATCTTCTGCCCTCTCTGTTGTTCCAGTCGGAGCACATTTCTCTCCTTGTCCATCTCCCTCTTCCCTCGTCGTCCGCCCTGGCCCGCTAAAAGAAGACGACCTATGCTATGCTCACGCCGGAGCGCCGCTTCCGGATTGAGGGGGAAATCGGGGCGAGGCATGCCGCCCGCATCGTAGCTGGCCTGCCTCCGGACTCGCTAGAGTAGCAGGACGAGGAGGAGGAAAAGGAGCAGCATCCGGTTCCAATGGAGGTGGCGGATCCGGAGGTGAAATGCTGCGCCGTGCCGCGTGGGTCATGACCTATCTATGTCAGGATGGAACACTTTCACCCAATGCCGCATGTATATTTTTATAGCTCAAGTATGTTCGGGGCGGGGCCATCCTAATTGTTCTTCACCATTTGTGGCAGCTGGTTCTTTGGGACAATTCATTTACAATCGGGGCAGACTAATTGCATGTCTAATCTATGTGTATATCTTTCTGTAATACAAGTTTATGTTACGAAAGTCTGGGCTCTTATGGTTTAGAATGAACGTGTTTCAGGACAAATGTTGTATAAGACCAAAATAATCCTTATGAACAAATCCTCCCAAATGAATCAGTAAAACGCAAAGCCCAAATACGTCCAACATACACATAACTACTCGGCTATACACACAGATAATTGCTAGTAATAATTTCTTAGCTAAACATAAAGTACACATGTGCCTGCGAATGTGGAGATGCACTCAAGCCATGAGGCCAACAACGGCAAGCAAAACGGCGAGGCCAAACCCGGTGGCCTCCACATTGGTGGCAGTGGAGACAGGTGTCGGCGGGGGCGCGTTGGTTGCACTTGGGCCGCTGGCCGGGGCGGGTGATGTAGAGGAGGAGCCTGGCATGACATCAATCTTAACCTTCATGCCGCCCGCACAATGACTAGGGAAACCGCAGATGAAGTAGCGGGTGCCGGTGGCGGCGAGGGTAACAACATCATTCCCGGAGTTGAAGGTGGTGACGGGGCTGGCGGTGCTACATGAGTCATAGTCGGCCTTGCTGACCTCGAGGACGTCGTGTGCCTGGGTGGAGTACTTGAAGACGATCTGGTCGCCGGTTTGGAAGTTTCTAGAGGACGCCCAAGTGCCGTAGTTGGTGCTGAGGTCCCATGCGCCGCCCGGCTCGCCCACATTGTAGATTGCCGCAGACGCCGTGCTCAGGATGACCATGGCAGCCATGGCGAGAAGAATGGTTCTCCTTGCAGCCATTGCGGTTGGAAATGGAAGCAGAGCTTGCAGAGGAGATTATAAGGGAGGTGTTGTATTGATCCTTGACCGGAGAATGCGTTTGCTTCCTAGGCGGCCGTGTCGGGTCCTATTTATACTGTACAGGCTATGCCCGGGTGGGTTGGAGAAACGTGTGAGGTTGGTGGAAGCGTCGAGTGTGTGTACCTGCTTGATTTTGGACTTTGAATGTTGTGTAGATGGGAACACAAGCAAGCTACGCATGCAGCTGGTACGTACTTGGTCATCATAGACTGAGGATGTGAAGATGGACTGTGTTGTTGGCCTGCTGACCTTTTCACGCGTTCCTTTCCTTTTTCTTCAGTATTGACTCCGTCTAGAAGACATGACGTAGACTATCACGATCCATATATCTAGATCCAAGTGTCCAAAGCATTATTTTTATAAATCATATTTTATTCGGAATGATTTAATTATATGTACTAATTTAATATCAAGTACAAATGTTACATTTGTTCACTATAATGTTAACCTAAATTAATAAGATCTAAATTAGTCATTATCACTACTCTATTACATAGAAAATTAGAGGCCCTATTGATTTGGAGCCCCTGTGCAGCCGAACACTCTGCATAGGTGCACGGTACAAACGTGCCGCCGGAGGCCTGTTGTGTGCCTCGATTTGGATCGCGGACACAAAGGACCACACACCAGTGTACAATCTGTCCAAGAAAAGCACAGTGATCGTCGTCAACTATAATAATATCTGTGGTCAATAATAGTTGCTCATGTTTCATAAGAAATATATATTGTGGACTGATTCTAGTAAAACAAGTATTTTCAAATACATGTGTTTGCCTTTTTAATGACATGTTAAAGTATCTCATAATGTAATTTTACACATGCATCAAACACATCAATGCATGCGTGTGAAATTGTTTTCGGATTTTTTTGCCACTTCAAAACTTATTTTAGAATTTTTCAGGAATAGGTTACATGGAGGATATAGATCCTGAGATCCAAAACAAATTTCTACCGTTGCCGCCAAGATAAATATGGCCTTTCATTCTAGATAAATTTACTTGGTTGCAGGCTGAAAGCTCCATTCTACCAGTTTTAAATGTGATAATTGAATGTGGCATGAACGCTTTAATTCTTGATTGTGATAATTGTATGTGGTATGAAAGCTGGAAATTAGACCGGAGAAATCTATCCAACACTAGTATGAAATGTACTCCTCATCACCATGATATGTCTAGGTATTCCGTGAACAATCACCGAAGGAGAGGATCCCCATATGAATGAATTACTCAAAGCGCCACAAAGTGATGAAATTTTAATTACAAATTTGCGTGTGAGGAGAGATATTCCCGGCAAGACATAGCGGATATTTATAAACTTTAATTCAGTGTAATAATACATCACACAATATTTTTTCACTTGATGATGTTATGTCGCAATCCAGGATGATGCACTGTGGGTCAATTGTACGGCTCAACTTGCAAGCTGAAAGCTCCATTTTACCGATTGTAAACTTGCTTTTCTTTTTGTGGATGTAATTTGAAGCGTGTTAACTTTACTGTATATGTTATGAAAGCTTTACTTTTTGATTAGAATATTGTAATTTTGTTCATCGTTTGCCTTTTAATTTGGAGGTTGTGACTTCTTTTGTCGTTGAAACTTGAAAGGTGCAAAATAAATCACTAAAGGCTGCAATATAGTTAGTTGTAACGCAAAATTCATGCAGTAAAGATGATATATTTAATAAAGGAAGTTAAAAGTTTTCCTTTTTCGAGAGAAGAGAAGTTTGAGTTGAATGCTGATCGACGAACCCTTGATGTACGTGAGCAGGGACGTGGATTGTGATAGTCAACATCGCGTAGACCGCGTCGATACTGAAGAAAAGGAAAGCAACGCGTGAAGCAGTCAGTAGGCCAGCAGCGTGGCCCGGTCTTCAGAACTTCCGTCGATCTATTATCTACAGTATTATATATCTATACGTGTTTGACTATGATGACCAAGTAGTAGCTGCATGCTGCGTAGCTTGCTTGTGTTCCCACGTAAACATTCAAAGTCCAAAATTCAGATATCTGTAGTCTATTCTACGCTTCCAGCCTTCCACCTACCGCACACGTTTCTTCAACCCACCTGGGCATAGCCTGTATTGTATATATAGGACCCGACACAGACACCTAGAGAAGCAAAACACAATCTCCGCTCAAAGGATCAACACAGCACCTGGCTTACAATCTCCTCTGCTAGCTCATCTTTCAGTTTCTACCACAATGGCTGCCATGAGAACCATTCTCCTCGCCGTGTCCGCGATGGCCATCCTGAGCACCGCATCGGCGGCAATCTACAACGTCGGCGAGCCAAGTGGTCAATGGGACCTCAGCACCAACTACGGCACCTGGGCGTCTTCCAGGAACTTTCACCCCAGCGACCAAATCATCTTCAAATACTCTCCTCAGGCACACGATGTCCTCGAGGTCAGCAAGGCCGACTACGACTCCTGCAGCACCGCCAGCCCCATCGCCACCCTCAACTCCGGGAATGATGTTGTCTCCCTCACTGCCACCGGCACCCGCTACTTCCTCTGCGGCTTCCCGGGCCACTGCGCCGGGGGAATGAAGGTCAAGATCGATGTCGTGCCAAGCTCGTCCTCTTCCTCGCCGGCCCCGGCCAGCGGCCCTAGTGCAAGCAACGCACCCCCACCGGTGCCTGTCTCAGCCGCCACCTCTATTGAGGCCACAGGGTTTGGCCTCGCCGTCTTGCTTGCCGTTGCCGGTCTGATGGCTTGAGTGCGTCCTTAAAAAACCATAGAAGTCACTGTTACTATCAAGCATATGTGGTGTACATGTATAGTCAAGTAATTATATCGTACGTTGTATGTATTCAGGCTTCACGTTTTGCATATTCATTTTAGAGGATGAGTAATAAAAATTCTTTTTGTATTA
The DNA here is from genome assembly GCF_003073215.2 of Triticum urartu. Lineage (NCBI taxonomy): Eukaryota > Viridiplantae > Streptophyta > Magnoliopsida > Poales > Poaceae > Triticum > Triticum urartu. The sequence goes on along the minus strand of NW_024116104.1, from coordinate 576 downwards.
TACAATATTTGTCCCGAAACATGTTCGCCAACCTTAAGAAGCCACCCTCAGCTCTGGAATCATGTCATACCCCTCAATATCACATCACCCGTTATTTCATATGTAACTTCCCTCGCCATTGCGTGTGTGGCATGAAGGTCATGATTGATGTCATGCCTAACTACTCCTAGTCGTCGCCTGCCCCGGACAATGGCCCAAGTGCAACCAACACTTCCCTGCATGTGCCCATATCTGTCACCTCTCTGCAGACCATGGGGTTTAGCCTCGCCATCTTGCTTCTCATTGCTTGAATTCATTTGCACAGCCCCACACACATGTGTATTTTATGTATAGTCAAGTAGTTATTACCAGTAACTATATATGTGTATGGTCCAATAATTATATGTTGGAATATGAGATGGTACTTCAACCTATTGGAAGGTGGGACTGCGATGGCAGCCGGCGGCTCCGTGGTAGGGGGCAACCTTGCGGTGGTCGTATTGATCACTCGGAGGTGGCAACGGATGATGAGGCGATCGTTGTTGCTGTCAATCTGTTCAACTAGTGTGAGGTCGCTCGTCTTCGGCAGGCACGGGG
>NW_024116103.1:0-9088 GCF_003073215.2 Triticum urartu | reverse complement strand
AAGTAACAGCCCTACGTCTCGGTGGCCGGAGGCGGTCGACTGAATTATGTGTGTATGAATAACAGGGGTGCCAACCCTTGATACTGAGGAGGGGGTTGGCTTATATAGAGTTCGCCAGGCCCCTCCAGCCCTCAGTAATGCAAGGTTTAAAGTACATTAAGATTGGGGGTTACTGGTAACGCCCCTAATAAAGTGCTATGATGACCATAAAAGCTACTTAATGACCGACCGTTTGTGTGCAGGGTGACTTTAGATCTCCTGGCGGTCGAGTGATTGCTTCGTGGTCGAGTGTCTTGAATCTGTCGAGTGGAATACCTCCAAGTTGATTGAAAGGTGACTTCTTCTAGGAATGTCCTTGGGTAGGGTACTTAGAATAGTTCCATGCCCCTATCCTAGGTACATAGCTTCATCACCACCCGGAGGACGTCGCCTACGAGCAGGTCTACTGGGCAAGACGCCGCGAGGAGGACACGCGAAGGCGCCGCGGGGAGCGCTTGGACAGGCGTCGGCGGAAGGCGTTGGCGAATGCGCAGTCCGATCTCGTTGCAGCAGGTGGGTAGTCGTTCTTCACGCCGCACGATGATCGGTGGCTGGATATCTGGCTAGATACCTCGGACGACACCGCCGAGGATGATAATGGTGATGATGATAGCGACTTAGAGTAGTTTTTTTATGCAATCTATCTCGTTTTTTTATCGTTTGTCGTTTTTATTATTATGCAATTTATGTTTCCGATGTAAAATACCTTTGTATTGTTTAAAATCTATGCAATCTATCTAGTTTTTATGCTTCCAATGCCTACATTTCTAGTTTGTAGAATGAGCGTGCGCGCTGCATTTTTTACGCGCTGCTGGAGCGGCGCGCGCTGCATTTTAGCGCGGCTGCTGGAGCGGTCGTTGCGCGCCGCGCCAAACCAGACAATGGGCACGCGCTAAAGCTGTTTTTTGCGCGCGCCGCGTTCGGCACCTGTTGGAGATGCTCTTAGATTCAGCTCCCTGCACCGCAGTGCTGAAATTCCCATTTTAGCAAACTGAACATACCTTGACAATATCATCTCTCCATAATAAAGTACACAGAAAAGATTCAATACAGATTTAAAACAAAGAATGAACCAATAAAATACATTCTCGTAGGAAAAAAGAAACAGCACCGGTAACTTAGCTAGCACACACAAAAGCACGAGCTTATTCTGATTACTCTCCGTTGTGAGGAGTCAATAACTCAAGATAAGGCACGCCATATCCTGATCAGCCGTTCGTGAGCTGGTTAATTCACAAACCGGCAGTGCTTTCTGATCTGCCCGTTGGCCTCGGTCTTCACCTCGATGCTGCCCATTTTCACCATAGCCGCCTTGAATTGCTTCAACCACTCCTGCCGGTCCTTGGCGTGGCCGTCCACCAATCTCGATGTCGTCTCAGATGACATGAGCGCGGCGTCTGACTTGAACAGCACGTTGCGTTTCTGCACGTTGTCATAGTATTGGTTGTCGAGGTCATCGGGAGTCTCGAGGTCCTGAACCACGGTGGGGTCGCCGCCGCGGCTGCACTGCCCCTGCAGGGATGCGGCCAAGGTAGGGTCCATCGACGAGGGGTTCGGGGGGAGGCGGTCACGGAAGGACGAGCAGTGGGAGATCCCGACCGTGTGCGCGCCGGAGAGGGTGACCATGTCCTCGAGGCTGAGCCCCTTGACCCTGAACATGTCCTCCAGGACGCTGACGTTGGCGAAGGGAGGGGGCAGGTTGGGGAGGGTCTCGCCGGCGAGGGACACGTTCCCGTCGTAGCGGCCGGCCGGCATGTCGAAGCCGGACTTCCAGCCACCCCATAGGAAGTCGAGGAAGCTGAACTTCTTTTTCCCGCTTATTAGCAAGGCGGTGGCGTCGCGCCCGGCGAAGGCCACGATGTCGGCGCACGAGACGACCCCCTCGCACTCCTTCTCAAGCTTCTCCTTGGCCGCGTCGATCACCTCGTAGCCGCGGAGGCTGGGGAAGTTGGGGATGCCCAACTTCTCCGGCTGCGGGTTGGCCGTGGTGTTGTCAAGGAGAACCGAGGCATCGCAACCCTGGGCAAAAAGGCTCGAGCACGTTAGTACCCCACAATTCACAAACATACCCATGCATGCGTAAATATCCACACGTAAGACGTACCCTGACGAAACAGTCGTGGAAGAAGAGGCGGATGAGCGCGGCGCCGATGCCAGGGTCGGCCTTTTGAGCATCCTCCACGACCTCCCTCACGATCTTCTCCGCGTTATGGCACGTCTTGTGGTAGTAGCCCACGGTGAGTGCTGCTGGTGCGGGTGCCGCGGGAGGTGGTGGGCTTGGGGTGGGCGGCAATGGGTTGGGATACCCGTAGCTCGCTTGGGATGTGTGCGCCACACAACCCAGCAATGCTACCAGAACCAAGGCAGCAAGCTTAACAGCAGCCATGGTTGCTATGAACTCTCCAGCTAGCTAGAGAGAGGATGAAGACGGATGGGTGAAGCAAACTTGGTGTTGTGCGGCTCTATTTATAGCTAGCTTGATTGATGCAAGCTGAGGAGAACAAGCTCATGGGATGAACATTATGCCTGCCTGCATGCATGGGATTGTGCCTGTGCGTGATCTTTTGAACATGCATGCTAGGCTGTGGTGTTTAAGTCAAGAGGGAACATGCATGGCGAACATAGTGACAGCTCGCACGGTTGACATTCCATGCCCATTTCCTCCGCTATTGTGGGTGTCGGGTGGCATCAACCGGCTCCGATAGGTTTTGATAGTGTATCGTGTGCCGCATGTAAGGGATGGATGCACTTCTTTTATTGGTGACGGAGGGCAATGTCCAGCTTCTCTTGCGTGGATCAGCAAAATTGTTGTTGCCGTCGTTGGGTTATTTTTTTCCCCGAATATAGTTGCCAATTATTTCTCAAGTATCAACTAATTTATTCAAAAATTGATGAAAATAAGAATTTCTTGCATGTGACAAGTTGATCAATAATTGATCCTTGCACCAAAAATTGTAGCCAAGACGTCGTTTCGTGGGATTTGTCATCTCAAATCGATGGGTGCCTGAAAAAAAAACAGACACAAGGAGCACCAGGCTTTAAATAAATAAAGCCGACAACGGCAAGGGTAACATCAACATAAGTACGTTACAAACCAAAGAAACCTCCTGCCAGTGAGAATTTCTTCGAAAGTAACACGCCTCTCTGCTGCCTTCTCGTGTCTGTGACATAAAACAAACAACTACATTTTAGGGCCCTCGAAATCGGAGTCCTCGTTGGTAGCAGGGATTTGCGCATGCAAAGGAAAGCCAAAGATTTGATCCAAAATTTGAGAACAAGCTTCTTCGAGAAATCCCCAAATCCCAAGCACTAACCCTAACTCTAACTCTAAGAACTTACCTTCATGGTGCCGTCGTTGGAAGCTGAGCTGACGTACTCAACAGTGTTGTGCTGTCGCTATCACTCCAGGACATCATGGCGCGGCATGGCGGCGACGAGCACAAATAAAGCGAGAGAGAGAGAGAGAGCACAGAGCGAGAGAGCGCAAGTGAGACAGAGTGGAGAAGAGGTGGAGAGAGGAGTAACGATTCGGTCTTTTGGCCAGGTCGACCGAACGACAACGATCGGGATGGCTGGCTACGCCCACAGACAAAAAACAGGACCCATCTATCATAAACTCACTTAATAAAGTCAGGTCCACCTATCGATGGTTTTTGCAAAAAAGTTACACAAGGTGTGTGAAGCATAGTGTTGTGTTTTTCGCTAGGGACTGGCTACTGATCAATCGACTGGAAATGAATTTTGGGTAAGTGGATTGACCCCAAACTCTGTTTCAATCAATTACGCAGCGTCCGCACAATATCATGCAGCGTCTGAACAAGCCTACAACTGGACCATGGGCTGCTCCAGTCCAGTATACTACCAAGCCAGCCTAATTACGGGCTGCTATAGTATCGGCCAAGCGTTTGCAGGTGACCAATGAATAACACTCTCACACTTTCTTTTTGCGAAAACACTCTCACACATATTTGCATGCAATGATTATTGGCTATATATATATATTTATTTATTTATTTATTTTCATACATGTGCAATCTCACCGATGAATAACACTCTCACACATATTTATATTTATACATACATATATATTGAAGATGTATTACTACTATGCGAAACACAGCATAATATAGTGAGATTTTCACAAAAAAAAGTGTTTTCTAAAAAGTAATGGATTAGTGATATCGATATTACCTTACAAAAGAAAAGAAAACGAAAATGAAAAATGAAATAAAAACTAGAAAAATGAAGTTTTCAATGGAAGAATGATTTCATGGCATTGGTATTACCCTTTCAGAAAAAAAAACCTAAAACAAAATCAAATGATGAAATTTTCTAGAAAAGATTGGAACACTTTAAGAAGAAAGAAAATGAAAAAGAAAAAAACTTCCAAACTTGCACACAAATTGCACTGAAAATGCACTTTTTGAAATATGCAAAGAATAAGCATATAATAGTGCATTTTTCGCATTGTACTATAATTCACACATAATGTAACTGAAATATTGTATTTCCTTTAAGAAGAAAGAATTTTAAAAAAAATTGCGCACAACTTTGCACCGAAATTGCACTTATCATAGTATGCAAAAATAATCATATAATCATGAAATTTTGGCTCGTATTATATAGTATTTGTATGTATATAATTACACTCAGCCAAAAACCCACAAAAAACAAAAAATAACCAATAAAGGAAAGGAAAAAAGAAAAACGCACAGAAACAGAAAACAGAAATAGAAAAATGAAACGAAAATACCCACAAAAGAAAGAATAAAATTTCCTAAGGAAGAACGAATTAGTGGCATTGGTATTATCATCTAAGAACAAAGAAAAAGGGAAAAAGAATCGAAAACAAACACCGATAAAATTTGCATGAAATATACATAAAAAATGCGTTTTTAGAAAATAAGCTAGAATAATGATATAATCATGAAATTTTGGCACATATATATAGTATTTGTATGTATATAATTACACTCAGCCAAAAACCCACAAAAAATAACCAATAAAGGAAAGAAAAAAGAAGAAGAAAAACACATAGAAACATAAAACAAAAAAATACCCACAAAAGAAAGAATTAAATTTGTAAGGAAGAATGAATTAGTGGCATTGGTATTACCATTTAACAACAAAGAAAATGGGAAAAAAATAAAACAAACACTCATAAAATTTGCAGACAATATACATAAAAATTGCGCTTTTTAAAAATATGCAAGAATAAGCATATAAAAGTGGAACTTTTGAAAAAAAAATCTAAGAACAAATGAGTAGTGGCATTGGTATTAACATTAAAGTAGAATGAAAATGAAGTAAAGACTAAAACAATATCAAAATAATGATTTTTTTAAAGAATGAATTAGTAGCTTTGATATTTCCTTTGAGAAGAAAGAAAATTCAAAAAAACTTGTGCACAACTTTGCACCGAAATTGCACTTTATCGTGCTATGCAAAAATAATCAAATAATTATGAACTGTTGGCACATATTATATTGTATTTGTATGTATATAATTGCACTCAGCCAAAACACACACAAAACAAAAAAATAGCCAATAAAGAAAAGAAAAAAGGAAAATAAAAGCACAAACTAGAAGAGCAAAAACGAGCCCAAGAAGCAATTTGACTGACCCAAAATAGGGGTCAATCGATACCACACAGCCCAACTCACCACCAAAAGGACACAGGAAAAAAAACAGCACACATCTCAAAGCAGAATCAGACGGCCACAAAATCGACTGACCCAAAAGGAATTTTCAGGTGACTGACATATAGCTAAAGTGTTTCTGCTAGCCTAACTTTCAAAGTGGTGGTTTTCTGCAATTTACTCCAGCGGCGGCGAAATCTGAGCAGAAACCGAAATTTGAACGTTGCTCAGAAACTCAACTAACACCAACATGTGCAAAACAATGCCTCCCCTTAAGTAAGAATGACAGAAAACATGGTAATCATAGTATTTTCTATTAATGAATCTGTTTGTCAACTATCTACAGTTCTGATCAAATGCATGAGAGGAAAAAAGAAATACATTCGTGAAACATATTTTCCTGTAAATTAAAAAGAAGCCTACCCTATTTTTTTAGCAAACAATTGTGTTACCGTGTGAAGAAAAGAAAAGAAAACTTACAGCTACAACCGAGTTTCATTTACAATCTTGAGGCCCCAGCTGACGTCCTCGCAGTGCCTCACGTACGGCACCACCTTGCCCAGGTCGGCGTCCCTCTTGGCCTTGCAGTCGAAGTAGGGGGCCTGGTGGAAGCACGGCTCGATGGACATGGCACGGCCGCACGGCGGCTCCGGCACGACGTGGTTCTCGGGCCTGTACATGATCCACGGCGTGAGGCCGGCGAGGCCCTGCGCGACGTAGCCGAAGGTGGAGAAGCCGCTGGTGATGAGCACATCGCTCATGCTCAGCAGGTAGATCTCCGCCAGCGCCTTCATGTTGTGCTTCCTGTTCTTCTTCTTCTGGTACTCCTCGTGGCTCGGCTGGTAAACTTTCACCGTGGTGCCGTCGACGGCGTGGTGCTCGCTGTACCTTTCCCTGATCTGATCACTGTACCAAGAGCTCAAAGAGGTCGCGAGAACGGCGATTGTCCGGTTATTCCGAGCGGCAGCTTCATCGGTCACACCGATTTCTGGCAGCAGCTTTTCACCTTGAGCACAAGAAAGGATCTGTTCTAAAACGTGTGGAAATGGCCCATTTCTTTGCAAGATGCCCTTCTTTTCAAATATTCTGATCTGAATCCCCACTACTTTATCAGCTTTAGCAAGGTAGGCCCTGTAGTACGTTGTCGCCGAATACCAGATATCATTTGTTGGATGAAGAAGATACCGGCCCAAGTGATGGAAAACGGTGTCCTTTTCAGGAAACAGCTTGCTCAGTTCATCTTGGAAACTTGGGATAAGAAACAGTGACGGCACAAAGTACATGTCGGTCCGCATGATCAGCCACGGCACACCTTGCAGGAACTGTTGATCATCTTCGCAATAGAAAAGCTTGTCGTGGAAAGCGTAGTCACCATCAAGATGGAGGTACACATAGGGAGGCCTAGCACTGGCTAGAGACCGATATGTGTTGCCACGGATAACATTTTCCTGCAACATGTTACCATAGCTCTCTGGACTATGCTTGGTGAACTCATTATAGCTCAGAGGGAAATCTGAAGGAATCAACCATGAAGTTCCAGGAAAAGGCTCACAGAAAGTGTTGGCAATCTGCTTATAACGGTCCACGAGCAAAACCCTGCCTGTCAAAAGTGCGTAAAGAAACGCTGAAGTGATCTCAAGCATCCGGTTACCCATTCCGGCATGGATTATCAGGAAGAGATAGTTGCAATCCGATGTGCCGTTGATGCTCTGAGTGGACCTGAGCTGTTTTACAGCATTGTTGTATGATTTGGTGCCTGGACCACACTTCTTCTGCAGTGCTTCTTGTCTCCTTAATCTTTCTATGAGGTATGGAGAAAGTACTCTTGCTGCATTCCTGTGATAACGTGCAAACTGGTACCTGCTGCGACACGATCTTTCATCAAATCCCTCGATCAGAAGGCCACCCAGAAGTCTGTCATAATCAATCTGTGCCGATGGAGATAAATCATCAGGCATATCATCTCTTATATCTGAAAAAGATAAGATGTTTTAAGTCAGCGCAAGAAAACAATACAAGGACCAAAATAATAGTATTGGTTTGCCGCTGCATATTGTAGTTAAAAAAAGTAATGGTAAATATAAGTTGAATCACATTGTTGTCATTATTCTCATAGCGGAAACAATCACTTGAGTTACTTAAAAACCCTACAAAGGATTGGGACATGGAAACTGACATTAGGGAGCACGTTGGCGGACTACGCGGATGTGGGGTGGGATCTCTGGATCGGAGTAATTTCTTGGCCGGCTGCGGAGGCCACGACGCCGGCGGCGCCCCAGGCGTTGTTTCCTTCTTGAAGGCGGCTTCGAGATCCAGCTCCCTCCCCCTCGTCCTCCCCCTGCACCCGGGTGAAAACCCACAACTTTGGTTGGGCGGCGGCGGTGCCCGGCTCCGTCACCTTCTTGAAGGCGCCGCTTTGGGTCCGCGGGGAGGTGGGACAGCTACAGCGCGTTCTTGGCGTTCCTGATGGCGGCGGTTCTCGTTAGTGGTGTCGCTTCACCATGGCGGTCGGTTGGTCCGGCTCTCGTGGTGATTGTGGTGCTCAAGTCTTCCTGGGGTGCTCCCGTCCCGTTCAGAGAGGCTGGAGGTGGAGCGGCTTCATCTTGCACGGAGCTTCGGTGGAGATGTCAAGTCATGCCTGACCGACAGGTGCTACGCTTTGTCATGCCTGGTCGGCAGGTGCTACACACGACAGATCTTCCAAAGACTTCAAGCTGTGTCGGCTGGTGGTACTTGGCAGCATGGTGTTGAGGTGTATCTGTGGCGACTGCGACGTGCTCAGCTGATTGCGCGCAGGGAGGAGGTGCCGTTGGGCGCCGTGGTGGCGTTGACGATAGCTGGACCGAGCAAGGTTGATGCATTAGTACAGTTCTGAAGTTGGAGCGGTGGAAGTTGGTGGCGGCGGCCTCTGAGTGCACGCTGGACCGGTGAGACCCATGCCGGGCAGGCGTCCTGAATGGGATCTCAGGTCTTAGATGTTAGGTTTGGCTGCGATGGCTGTTTAGTATTAGGCCCAGGCTATCTGCGCCCTTCATCAACTGGATAGAGTGGCTTAGACGGCGGCTTTAGTCTTACTATTGTATTACTTTGTAAGGTCTTGTAAGAATAATTAATAAAATGGCCGTATGCATCGCCCAGATGCAGAGGCCGGGGGTCATCCTCCTTTTCTAAAAAAAACATAAAACACTCATACTTAAACAGCTCTCGTCCCTTGGAGCCTTGGGAGTTCACACGGGTAGACGAAAGTTACTGACAGGTGGGGCCGCTATCCTTGCAGTGAAGTTGGGGCTGGATTTTTGCTTGCTTGATGCACGCAAGTGGTACCGACATGTAGGAGGGTGGTTCTACCGTCTACTACATTTCTACAGCCTACAGCCTACAGACAGAGACAGTAGAGAGTAGACTAATCT
>NW_024116102.1:0-9242 GCF_003073215.2 Triticum urartu | reverse complement strand
AGCGGTGCGAGCCGTGGCGCTGGGGCTGGGATAGGACCCTGATGGCCTCATGGGGAGGATCGCTTTCCCCGCAGCACGGCATCCTCGCCGCCGCACCGTCGTGAGGAGCAGGAGGAGGGAGGCGGTGGCGACGGTTACCGGTGGCCGGTGCTTCCGCGGGAGGAGGAGGAGGAGCCGGCCTGCAGTTACGGTGGGGAGGGGCCCACCTGGAAGTGGACGGCCTCTCGATTCTTTTTATCCCGGACCCGGACTCTGGCTTTTTTCTTTGGGGGTCGGACTCTGGCTTCTTCAGTATGTCACATACACACACCCCACAGGCAAAGGCCCAGTGCCAGATGTGCCGAAAATTCAAGCCCAGAGTTGGCCCATCAGGCCAGCCTGGCATGGCCGCAGGGGGGGCGCATCTCCAAAAAGGAAAAAAAAAACTGTAACAACCTGCACATCGTAATCCCTCAAACAAAAAAAAAAAACCCCTGCACATCGTAATCCCTCAAACAAAAAAAAAAAACCCCCGCCCAACGTAATCCCCCAAAAAAAAAAAAAAAACCCGCACATCGTAACAGATTCAAAAATATTTCGAGATATATCCCAACAGATTTCCATCTATACGGCGCGGGAGGGGGCCGCCGTCTATAAATGCCCACCAGGCCTCCTCCATCTCTACTCCCGCGGAGCCATCTATCCATCCATATCTCTTCTCCGCGCCATCCCATCTCGTCTCGTCTCCTGCCCCTCGGAGGTCGAGATGGCGGCGGCGGCGGCAGTGGTTGCCCTCGCGTGCGTCCTCTCCCTCGTCCTCTCCGCGCAGGCGGAGGCTCCCTACAGGTTCTTCGACTGGGAGGTCACCTATGGCGACATCAACCCGCTCGGAGGAGTTCCGCAGCAGGTGCATATACATAGTTTTGAGCCTAGCTAGCTATTGCTGCTCTAATCTGCGCAGCGTTTGAGGTTAACTGCGACGACGTGTGATTTTTGATCTGCAGGGTATTCTGATCAACGGGCAGTTTCCGGGGCCGGAGATCGACTGCCAGACGAACGACAACCTGGTCATCAACGTGCGCAACCGGCTGCCGCAGCCGTTCCTGCTTTCATGGCAAGTTCTTTTTAGCTTGCTCGAGACATTCTTCCTAAGCGTTGCATGCACCAGTTCAATCTGCATTAATTACTTCCTTCTGGTTTTTGATCGGTTTTAGCTTACTAGCTCTAACATCGTTGGACAACTTTAATTTGCATCAGTTCAGTTTCTTCCCCCTAAAAAAAGTTTAGTTTCTTTAATCTGCATTAGTTTACGGTGTCGTCCAGATCAAAAAAAGCGGCCGTTAAAAGGGGAGGTTTGTTTGCGTGTAGTAGCACTCCAGTCGCGCAGCGTCGTCTCGTTTAAGCTTTGCAACGCATCTGATCTTGAAACGGCGATCAGCAGGTCACTGAACATAAATAGATGCATGCCAAATTCCTAAACTGTCAATTGCAAACACAGAGAAGTAATTCTGTTACATGCATCACGATGTATCCTATTCGTGCTTAATTTGGTAGTACTTAATTACTGCAAGATATATCTCATATCACTTCTCCGGATATCTCGCGAGTACAAACAAGTTACCTGCAGCATTAATCAGTTAATCACTTTTATCCATCGTCTGCGCAAAGGCAAAAGTAACGTAACACGGATACTCATGAACAGGAACGGGATCCAGCACAGGAAGAACTCGTGGCAGGATGGCGTGTCCGGCACCAACTGCCCGATCCCTCCGGGCCAGAACTACTCGTACCACATGCAGGCCAAGGACCAGATCGGCAGCTTCTTCTACTTCCCGTCGCTCGCCTTCCACAAGGCGGCCGGCGGCTTCGGCGCCATCCGCATCAACAGCCGCCCGCGGATCCCCGTCCCCTTCCCCCCGCCGGCCGACGAGTTCACCGTGCTCATCGGCGACTGGTACAACACCACCCACAAGGTACGTATGTCACCGAGCAAGGCGTTGGCTTGCACGAAACGCACTCATCTGTCGGCTCATTTCAGTTTTGGTGCGTGTAACCGATCGTCTTGGTTTTGCTTGTCAGGCTCTCCAAGCCATGCTGGACGACGGGAAGCTGCTGCCTTCCCCTGACGCCATCCTGATCAACGGCAAGGGCCCGGGGAGCGCCAACTTCACGGTGGAGCAGGGGAAGGCGTACAGGCTGCGCGTCTCCAACGTCGGCCTGCGGAGCACGCTCAACTTCATGATCCAGGACCACAACGTGACCCTCGTGGAGGTGGAGGGCACCCACACGGTGCAGAACACCTACACCTCCCTCGACGTCCACGCCGGCCAGTCGCTCTCCGTGCTCTTCACCGCCGACCGCCCCGCCGGGGGCTACCACATCGCCGTCTCGTCGCGGTTCACGAACCACACCCTCAACTCCACCGCCGTGCTGCGCTACGCCGGCTCGACCGGCTACGCCTCCGGGCCGCCGCGTGCCGTGAACCAGAGCGACGTTGACTTTTCGCTTAACCAGGCTCGCTCCATCAGGTACGGATCACGTCGTCTCGACCGTCCGTTCTAGTAACGATAATCGGCGTGTTTGGGTCTGAGCTTGCTGTGGTGACCACGCGCAGGACGAACCTGACGGCGAGCGGGCCGCGGCCGAACCCGCAGGGCTCGTACCACTACGGGTCCATCAACGTGAGCCGCACCATCCGGCTGGCCAACTCGGCGGGGCAGGTCGGCGGCAAGCCGAGGTACGGCTTTAACGGCGTGACGTACGTGGACGCCGACACGCCCCTCAAGCTGGCCGACTACTACAACATCAGCGGCGTGTACCGGATGGGCGCCATCCCGGACGCGCCCGCGGCCAGCCACAGCGGGACGCAGAACGGGACCGGCGCCGACGCGGCGCTGAAGAACGCGACGGCCGTCATGGACTGCGACCACCGCTCCTTCGTCGAGGTCGTGTTCGAGAACAGCGAGGACAGCGTCCAGAGCTGGCACCTCGACGGCTACAGCGTCTTCGTCGTCGGGTACGTGCACATCAATTCATCATGACACTGATGCATATGTATATATACTCTGCTCCATGATCATTCTGCTCGTTGGTCCTCGTAGGATGGACAAGGGGGCGTGGAGCGAGGAGAGCAGGAAAGGCTACAATCTCGTGGATGCAGTCACGAGGTGCACGGTGCAGGTAGGATTTTCTTTCTTTTCATTCATGCTTAGTGGTGGTATCAAAATACTGTCAATGTGTTTTTATTCACCTATTTTGTTGTTGGTTTGCGAAGGTGTATCCGAGAGGGTGGACGGCGATCTTCATCGCGCTGGACAACGTGGGGATGTGGAACGTGAGGTCGGAGGATTGGGTGCGCAGGTACCTGGGCCAGCAGTTCTACCTCCGGGTGTACACGCCGACGCACTCCGTCCGCGACGAGCTCCCCGTGCCGACCAACGCGATCCTCTGCGGCCGCGCTGCCAACAAGAGCCGCCTGCCATTCTCTCAGTAGTAAGCAGCCGCTGGCAGGGAATGATCCAATTGTATCAGAGTATTAGTAGTGGTATATGGTGTGCAAGTCAAACTGTCGAAGACTTAGTTTGGCTGGTTACTGGTTAGGGCTTAGTCTGGGCTTAGGAATTTACTCATGGAGTCAAATCATTTCAGGCCTAAGTGGCCTCGGTATAAACAAGAAAGATAGTATGTGATATCTCTTATCTGGGCTATTTCTGGATTTTGGCATGGACCACTTCGATGGAATCTTGTTTTCATAAAAAATTAAATTTCTATCTTATTTTACAAGTCTTTGCATCAATATGTTTTTAAACGATCGCAGCTCTCTGAACACACGCTCACCCCTTATCCCACACAAGCCGCTTAAACTAAGTGTGTGCTAATAGTAAATGGATTATACATGGTCCATTTGGGTGATACATCTGCAATTTATAGCACACGGTTCACTCGAAAAAGGTGTGTGTGTGTGTGTGATGATTTCACGTTCACACACGTTTTGCTTTCGTCACATGGTTCTATTTATATATTATGTGTGATGCATTAGTCATAAACATTTCTTATTTATCGTGTGTGTGAAGGGGGGGGGGTTTAATATAGTGTTAGAGATCAGCGGTGTGATTGGGTGATGAGGCTAATTAGAGGAGGGAGTGTGGATGTCAAAGTTAATCTACTCCCACAGTCCGAAAATACTACGACGGAGGAAGTACTTTTAAAGGTGCAAGACAAGAAGATCCTTTATCTCTTGATGGTGGCCACGCCATTTTGTAGTATGCTGATAATATCATCTTCCTTATGGAAAGATGACCTAGAGAAAATTTGTACTCTGTGCGGGCTATGTCAAATAGTGACATTCCTCCAAATCGGCTATAGTAAGGCTATAGCCAGCTATTTTAGAATATTTTTAGACAATTATACATGAATCCTATAGCCACGCAGCGCAAAGCACTCTGTCTTCCTTCTTTAGCTTCAGAGCGACGAACTTCTCTCAATAGCTATACTCCCTTGGAAGGAGGCGATGGGTAGAGAGTAGGTTGAGCATGTCTCTGGCGATCGGCGGTGGTCGGCGTGGTACGTGTCGGGTCTACGGGCAGCGGGCGCGCTCGTGTACCATCGAGGTAGTGCTTGCACATCGCGAGAGTGCTGCTCATGGATGAGCACGACTGCGTGGTGGACTCCCGTACATGTCGAAGAGAGGTTTTGGCTCCGCATGCCACAGTTATTTTCCCGTGTCACATTGCACGCATCGAGGGAGCGCGGTGCGGCGCGGAGAGCACCTCGGGAGTCTTCCATGGTGATTGCGTGGGTGGGGAGGGATTAAATCCAGGTAGAGGGCGAGGTGAGTGCGCCCCTGTCTTCCACTTCCTCCCCTCGCTCAACCAGTGCGATGCGGCTGCTTCCCTCCCTCCAGATTCGAGTGAAGCAGAAGATGGTGGAAATCGAAGAGGAGAAGCTGTAGCGGATCACAGGCGGGGATGCGCGCTAGCGAGCTCGCCTGTGCGAGATCGAATCCTGGTACAGAAGCAAGGAGGAGATGTACGCGAAAGCGTGTGCGATTCGAGATGGTATGACGGAGGTGGAGGAGGAGTCACTCTTCGAGCGGGCAAGGCATAGGCACTCACTGGAGATCCTCCTGTGGGCGATGGACCAGGCAGAGTCACCGGTGAGGGCAGTGGCGAGGAAGTGGGCGGCGTTCACCTCGTTCGAGGCCATCCCGCTATCCCCTGCCATGAGCACAACAACGCTCAGATCTCACAAGGTGGTCCTCGCCCTCCCGGCTCCGGGGTTGGCCATGGCTCCCATTGTGATCCAGGACGAGCCGGTGGGTGCGCGTGCTCGAGAGGAGGAGGCACAGGCTCCGGTGCCTCCTCACTCGGCGCGTCTGGCACCTCCTCCCCCGACTCCGACGCCTCGTCGCTCGACGCGCCTCGCCGGAGCCCCCGGCCCGGGGGGGGGGGGGGCGTTGCGGGCTCCAAATCAGCAAATCATGTTGCCTCTCGCTACCTTCTTCCAATATCTTGGAATAATTTGGGGAAAGAGGAAAATTGATATGCAACGTCGCATTAGGCGTGCAGATCGTAAAACTAAAAATCAAATGAACCAATATGTTCAGAGTCTTCTCCTTAGAAATAAAGTACAAAAGGAGGGGAGACAGACTGGGGGGGGGGGTTACACCAGCTTGCCAGGATCACCTCCCGTCTGTTGATTCTCCTGATTAGGGAAGATACCACAATAAAAGCATTGATTTAGCATTGCAAAGCATATGATCTCTCTAGTCTCCCTGAATATTTGGTAGATATAGAAGGAGATAATGATTTTGCTCGGAGGGGATCAGAGGGGAGGAAAATTTGTGATGCAAGTGTGTAACTAAAAAAGTTGAAATAGCTGATCAGATTCCTGCCAATGAAATGTTGGAGTTGTATGTTTCTGAATTGCATTGGGGAGGAGATTCAGAGATTGGGACTGATAGTTGGAAGAGTGACTGCGGGTTCGGCTTAGGAATTAAAGATGATGGGTTTGGGCGCGTGGATGTTGGGCCTAACAGCGCGGCCTAGAGGGAAGGCCCAACTAAGCTTGGGAAGCTGGAGGTATATAACACCTCGGATCTGCTCCTTGCCTCGTTGGAACCAGACGTCCTATACCTACCAGACCCTAGCAAGAGAGTGGCAGGGACAGAGATGGGAGGGAAGAGGAAGAAGTAGAAGATCTGTGGATAGAAGGAGTGGCAGGAAGACAAGATGGCTGGCGTCCAAGGCCGAGTGGAGGAGGGATTGGGGGAAGAGGTAATTCCACATGCAAATTTGACAATTATAATAGGGATTTCAGCAGGCAAGACCACCGGGACCTTGATAATTTTGACAAAAGAGAGGGGGAGATGGTGGTTTTAGAGGTGGATCTGGGACCAACAACAATGGCTCTGGAAGTGAAGGGGCTCCAATTGGACAAGGTAATGACTTTGTAGGGCATACATGGAGAAAGAATTCTGGTAGATTTGTGGGTCAACATGATAGTTTGCAATTTGGGCAGAATAACACTGAGACTGGTGGTGGTTTGGTAGCAGGCAATTCTAGTTTTCAATAGCCTGGTTTGCTGCTATGCCCAACCAGAATTTCCCTCAGATGGTTCTGATACGTCTCCAACGTATCAATAATTTTTGATTGTTCCATGATATTATATTATCTATCTTGGATGTTTTATATGCATATATATGCTATTTTATATGATTTTTGGGACTAACCTATTAACCTAGAGCCCAGTGCCAGCTTTTGTTTTTTCCTTGTTTTTGAGTTTTGCAGAAAAGGAATATGAAACGGAGTCCAATTGACTTGAAACTTTACGACTATTGTTTTTGGACCAAAGGTGAAGGAAATATGCCCTAGAGGCAATAATAAAGTTGTTATTTATATTTCCTTATGTCATGATAAATGTTTATTATTCATGCTAGAATTGTATTAACCGGAAACTTAATACATGTGTGAATACATAGACAAACAGAGTGTCACTAGTATGCCTCTACTTGAGTAGCTCGTTAATCAAAGATGGTTAAGTTTCCTAGCCATGGATAAGAGTTTTCATTTGATAAACAGGATCACATCATTAGAGGATGATGTGACTGACTTGACCCATCCCTTAGCTTAGCACTATGACCGTTTAGTTTATTGCTATTGCTTTCTCCATAACTTATACATGTTCCTATGACTATGAGATTATGCAACTCCCGAATACCGGAGGAACACTTAGTGTGCTATCAAACGTCACAACATAACTGGGTGACTATAAAGATGCTCTACAGGTGTCTCTGATGGTGTTTGTTCAGTTGGCATAGATCGAGATTAGGATTTGTCACTCCGATTGTCGGAGAGGTATCTCTAGGCCCTCTCAGTAATGCACATCACTATAAGCCTTGCAAGCAATGTGACTAATGAGTTAGTTGCGGGATGATGCATTACGGAACGAGTAAAGAGACTTGCCGGTAACGAGATTGAACTAGGTATGATGATACCGACGATCGAATCTCGGGCAAGTAACATACCGATGAGAAAGGGAACAACGTATGTTATGCGGTTTGACCGATAGAGATCTTTGTAGAATATGTAGGAACCCATATGAGCATCCAGGTTCCGCTATTGGTTATTGACTAGAAGTGAGTCTCGGTCATGTCTACATAGTTCTCGAACCCGTAGGGTCCGCACGCTTAACGTTCGATGATGATCAGTATTATGAGTTTATGTGTTTTGATGAACTAAAGGTAGTTTGGAGTCCCGGATGTGATCACAGACATGACGAGGAGTCTCGAAATGGTCGAGACATA
The DNA here is from genome assembly GCF_003073215.2 of Triticum urartu. Lineage (NCBI taxonomy): Eukaryota > Viridiplantae > Streptophyta > Magnoliopsida > Poales > Poaceae > Triticum > Triticum urartu. Next base: position 1,459 of record NW_024116102.1, on the reverse strand, counting down.
ACGATCGATATATTGGAAGGCTATGTTTGGACATCGGAATGGTTCCGGATGAGTTCGGGCATTTACCAAGAAGGTGGACATGTTAGTTTTTGTAAGGACTTTGGTATATGAAGTGCGAACTGCAGCCCAGTCTATTGCCGGTGCAACTGCTCGTTTGGTTGCCACTGCATGGGCCAGAGCAGATGCAAGTGCAAGTGTTGGTGTAGGTGCTGAAGCCGCCGCTGCTGTCGGAGATGGTGCTCCTTGTAGAGCTGGTGCCAGTGTCGGAGCAGGTGCCAATGTCGATGCCTGATCCTTCGGTAGATCATCCCGATCTGCTGACACGGTTGGTGCCCAATCCTCAGCTGGATCAGACTGAGCTGATGCCGCTGTCAGTGCTAGAGCAACTGCCAGTGCTTGATCCGTTGCTGAATGTGGTACCGATGTGCGAAACAGCGGCGATCGTGTCTGGTCTGCTATGATCAGCTTTCTAACTTGACTAGGCCTCGTGACCGTGATCCAGTTTTTTTCTTCATTTATTTTAACGCGAGGACTAATTGTGGCATTTTTGTTAAACCAAACTGCAGTTCATCATAGGGATTCAGCTTGTACTCAGACAACAGACTGATCCAATTTTTTCCAGTAATATAAGTGATGGACAGTGCCTTCGTTACTGACACGACTTAAGAAGTGAAACCTGCAAAAATAGCCATCGTAGAGCAAACCAAACGATATATTCTGTGATGAATGTCACATGGCAAAACCTGCATCGTAAAATTGCAGGAAAAGAAAGAAAAAATGACATTAAATCAATAAGATTTAGACAGTAAATCAATAAGATTTACTTGATGTGACACGAGTGAATCCTTACCAGGAAATCACTATGTTAAAGTACTAAACAGAAGCTTGATTGTCCAACTACGGGTGGCATGCAGGGGGCCCACCTACTCCCACAAGCAGGACAGTCCAAAGGTCATGACAAATCATATGGACCGAACATCCATGGGACTGGAAATCCTGGTGGGTGTGATAAACCTTGCAATGCATATGGATATTGGAGTGTAACCATAATTGATAAACCATCCTCACAAAAAAGATGATCTGGATACTTCAAAATATACAGACTGAATTGAGTGGACAGACATTAACATAGACCGTTCTCAGGACTGACCACACAACAAAAGCGGCAGTACTAATAAACAATACAGGGTTCATAAACACAAATCAAGTACTGAACAATAGTACTTACTACAGACAAGCAAAGTTGCACTAATTAAACTCTGCAGACTATTTCTTGCCACCGACCTACGGGATGAGCCCCGCATAACTGACTAGGCCATGGACTTCGTGAGAGATGCCTACATGCACCATCACCATCTTTTCAACCTTGGAGAACCTAACAGAGTGGTCTTTCCACTCATAAACATGATCATGAAGACATGCCGCATTAGATTTGTTGGGAAGCTTTACAGGAACCACA
>NW_024116101.1:0-18042 GCF_003073215.2 Triticum urartu | reverse complement strand
TCGAGGAGACGGCGCCCTTGCCGCTGGGGTCGCTGGACAGGCGAGCGAGTAGGAGCTCGGCAAGCGCGTGCCTCGAGGACCTCACCGTGGTCAGCGAGGAGGAGCTGGAGCCCCCGCGGATCGCTAGGGAGACGGCGCCGGCACAGAGGAGACGGGGCGCCGGTGTAGCTGCTATCCGCTCTGTCCGCTTTTGGGTTCTTGCGTTGGATGCCTGTTGTGTTCGTCCCATGTCCGTCAGGCGGACATGACGTTTTTTGTCTGTTTGGGTTCCTGTGTTGGAGTGGCTGACGGACGAGGGAAATAGCATGCTCTCTGTCCATGCACGGAAGGCGTTTAGGCCCTGTTTGGTTCATAAGTCCTAAGACTTTTTCTAGTCCCAACTAAAAAGTCTCTGGTCTCTAAAAAGTCCCTTCATGTTTGTTTCCAGAGACTAAAAAGTCCCTAGTCCCTTCCTAGAGGTTATTAAATGACCATGTTGCCCCTAGTATATAGAGAAATAACAATCAAACAACATCATGGGGTGACGGGTCAATGAATGCAGAGGGGCATTGTTGGAAAAGTTCCAAAAAAGACTCACCTTGAGAGTCTTCTTCATTTAGTCCCAAATGACAAGTTTAGTCCCTAAAAAGTCCCCCCCCCTTTCGTAAAAAAGTCTCTAAGAGAGATTTTTTCTAGTCCCTACACAAAAAAGTCTCTGGAAACAAACACCCAAAGTCCCTGGAAACAAACACCACTTTAATTTCTTCGACAATCGAGGCGTCTAAAATGGTGTCAGATTACCGCATCCATTTTACTACCTTCATTTCAGTTTACAAGTCCTACGCGTATACCTAGGTGATCAATTTTATCACCTTAATATAAATTATATAACACAAAAATTATACGGTTTGAAAATAGAACATCTAAAATTTATATTGGTATATTTTTTGTAATATATGACTTGTATTAGGTTGGTTAAATTGACGACCTAGGGACACGCACACGTCCTGTAAACAGATCGTGAGATCATACCAGTGACCGAAAAACTGCAAATCGTGAGTGGTTTCAAGGTTGCAATCAAAATCCAGAGCTGAAAACTACCACAGGCAACATCAGCTTCGAACGTGACACTGAAAAGAAACATGCAGCATCCATCGAACGACAATATCAGAATCACCCAAACCTTAGAAAACAGCACCAAGTTGTCATCAGCCCGTGAGCCGTTATCCAACAAACACACACACTGACTCAGGAGCTAAGCCAGTACCCGCTACACGCTACAGAGAACTTGTACTAATTCAGGGATCAAACACACACTGATTCAAGAGTTAAAGCTAGTAAGCGCTAACGCCAACAGAGCATAATTAAGAACTTCAATTGAAAAAAACATAATTAAGAGTTTGAACTACTACTTCCTGACATAACCATTGCATAGATTCAGGCACAACCAAACAGAGCTAGCAGCACTCTGCTCCCCGCATCCGTCAGGCCGGGGCGTGGAAGAGACGCACGTAGCGTCCCCGGGCGTCGTAGGAATGCGCGCAGTTCCAGACCTTGACGATCTGGACGGGGACGACGCTGGAGGAGTCGTCAAACATGTAGGCGATCCGGAGCTCGCGCGGGATCTCTCGAGGGTGCCCCAGCTCAAGGACGACGCGGACCGTGGAGAGGTCGGGCGCCGTGAAGCAGGCCGGGTCGATCTCGCGCAGGACCCCGAAGCGCCGGCAGTTGTCCTCGATGTCCTCGGCGGTCCGCTGCTCCACGGGGTAGTCGTGCAGGGCGACGTGGGCCATGCAGTCGGTCTCGGGGACGGGGACGTTGGGGACGCTCTCGGTATCCCGCAGGAGCTTCACCGTGACGCCGTCGACCTCGAACGGCTGCCTGCGCATGGCCGCCTCCCGCTCGGCGGGCGTGCCGAAGCGGAGCGTGGCGTCGCCGTACCCGCAGGTCGGGAACACCTCCAAGGTGTGCGGCAGGTCGGGGGCCAGGGCGCGGAAGACGCGGCGGATGAAGGGCACCGGGTCCGTCCCCGTCCCCGGGGTGATGTACGCGTACGCGAAGCGCTTCGCGTAGAGCACCTCCTCCGGGCTGCGGCGCAGCGTAACGTGCGCGAGCTCCGGACGGGACCGGGGCGTCTGCGACGGCGGGACGGCCAGGCGGACGGCGGCGGCGGCCGGGAGGACATCGTAGCCCTTGAAGACGTCGTAGAAGGCCGGGCGGTCGGTGGGAATCCGCAACGCCGTCGCCCCCTCCGGGAGCAAGGGGACGGTGGGCCGCCCAGCCATGTCGACTTTTGGAGGCAGTGGAGCGAATGGAACGGGAGGAGTGTTGCGAGGAAGACTGGAGTGCACAGGATGCTGGGTGCCTGTCCATTTTTAAGGTCCTCGGGGCATCGACCACAGACCACTGGAGGAGAGGTTGGTGCTCGTGCAGTAATGGCAGCGTGAACTGGCGAGTTGGAAGGTGGCGTGCCTTGCGGGTTTTGGGCAAGTGACTGCAGCGCGTGCGAAGTCAGGGTTGGCGTGATGCCATGCACATAGCGCGCACCTCGAGGCTTGAGTTCATGGTCAGGTCAAATCGAAGGCAGTCGGAGTTGCCGTGACAGGTCGTGCAGATAGGACATGACACTTATTATAACCTAAAGATGGTCTATATGCAGCATTCAAATAAATTAAAGGGCTCGTTAAATTTCTTTTTTAAACCCAGTACAGACGCAAGCACGCATATACATGTGTATATACTCATCCATATGAAAGCACACACGCACACCCTATCTCTATGAGCATCTCCGAAAGACTGAACCAGCATATCATCTTGAAATTTACTAAGTTGCCGTAGGCACTTCGTCATTGACAGAGACGTCTCCTCCCATTGAATGCGCATCGCCGGAAATCCTGAGATAAATACGAGCACAAGGATTTGAATCCTAATGGGCTGGAATAACCACCATCACTTTTTAACCATGCAACCATAGGTTGGTTGCTCGTTAAATCTCGATTGACTAAGATTAGCAAAGTCTTGGATCATTTTCTACACCATTGGATCATTGCTTAACGATTGATGCACTTTGAGGTGGACTGGTTGTTGTTGTTGTTGTGTTTGTTCGCCTAGAACAGGTGTATGCCCGTCGGACCTTTTTTCTTGTGAAAGTGCGGAGGATCTCGGTCCCCCACCGGCAGTAGGGACCTCATTCTTGTTTTTGCTAGGTTGAACGTCTTGGTTGGGGCTGTGTGGCGGCGGCGATGTCTCTTGGTAGCAATAATGTCTCGCACGTCCTATCCTCGTCCTGATGGTCCGAATAGCGTCGCCGGAGGATGTGTGGAGGTGTGTCTCTGTCGGATCTCATGGGATTCGGTCGGTGCTGGTCTTCGGTGAATCTATTTGGAGCTAGTTTTTGTTCTTCTTCGTTCGTGTGGTTCCAGTTTTGATCTTTTCAATCTACAACTATCTTCATCGGCGATGGTTGCTGCTCTGGTGTGCTGGTCCTTCGGGGCCTTAGCACGACGACTTCTCGACTGTTGTGATGGTCCTTTGGGATCTTAGCACGACGACTTCCCAACTATCTACTACAACAAGGTTTGCCCGACTCCGGTGATGGAGGGGTGATGACGGCGGCACGCCTTCGGCTCGCTCCAGTGCGTGTAGTCGTCGATACGTGGTCCATAGACCTAGTTGTAATTTTTATTGCCTCATGTGTTCTCTGTACTGCCATGATTGATGAATAGATTGGAAATTTCTCTTGCAAAAAAAATAAATACATAGTTCTTTTTTCTTTTTCTGCATGATGTACCAGTCTTTTTTTTGCGAGAAGATGTACCTATTATATGTCCGTCGAACCATTTTTCTTGTTGGGTTAGGACATCTTCAAAGCTGATCTGCAAATGTCTTTGGTATATGTCTGTTTTTATGTCTGGACGTGGTCCGCAGATATGATGCGGGAGGGAACCATTCAATACCTAATCACAAAGTATCCCTCTAGGAGGAGAAAAAGTAGGTCGGGACCGTGCATATGGTGGGATCTTTCTATTTTGGTGTCCGGTTGGCAAAAAAGAGAGAAAAGAGTGACCACCACGTGTGGTTGGCAGGAGATAGAAGAGAAAACCATGCATGTGATTGGTCAAATGCATGTCAGACTCCGGCAAAGTCCCCACGCTTATCTCAAAGATACCGAAATCTGTACGTCCAAACTGCAAAGCAGACATATACAGATCCACATTGAATGGCAAAAGTGGTCCGGACACTGCTGTCCGGACATATAGTGAAGATTTAAGGGTACACTTTGGAGATGCCCTTGTTAGATAGATCTCTTCCCCAATGGGCCCAACGGCCCGTTGGACCCTTGACCCACGCCTTGGTCGGGGGCGTCCAGCCCAAGCAAGGCTGGTGGGCCCCAGTCACGCAGTGCCATATAGAGGAGGTGGGGACCACGACACAAGGTACGAGGTTCGCTGTCGACATTGTTAGCCACTCCTAACCCTAGTCCGATCGAGAGGGAGGCGTTGAAGCGATGGGAAGCTCCACCCCACCACTCACGCACTCTCTGCCATCATCGCCGTAGCCATCCACCATGGCCACTTCGGCGGATTCATCCACCTATGGAGAAGGTAAACCACCACAAACCACTGTAAACTCCAAGCCTACCCAATCCAGAGTGCTATCAATGGTATCAACAAGATTAGGTTTGAGTTTTTCGGTGGAAATCAAAAGAATCAAAGCCCTCCCCACAGAACCCTAATCTACAGGGTAAAGAAAACACCTCACCGGAGAAGGGCCTCGGGCCTCCCCGGCAAAAAGCGCCACCGCAAGGCCGCACCTTTCCTCTCGATCCGGACGGGCATCGGCGCGCCGAGCCGTCCAGAAGAAGAACCACCAGAGTTAGCCCAAGGGCTCGCCAGAAAAGGAGAAGGGGGCACCGCAGCCAAACCGCTCGACGGCGGCACGCTCACCGCAAGGTGGGCGCACAGCCGGCGAGGGGGTAGGCCACGCCGCCGCCGTCGGAACCTTCACCGCAGTCATCGTCCAGATCGAGAAAGAGGAGGCACTGGTGGTGGAGACAAAGAGGAGAGTACAAGAGGAAAAGGTGGAGGAGAGGGTGGCGCGCACAGCGCGGTTACTATCGTTGCCGTTGCCGGCGGCCAGTGAAAACTCGCTGGTGGCCTCGAGCCCCAGCCGCATCAGAGAGAGCACCGAGCGGCGTGGATGATGAAAGGAACGGGGAATGAGAAAGAGTCGGCGGCCGGACGCGGTGCGGTGGTCTCTTGGCGCCATCGCCGGCGGCCGGGCGCAACCCCGTGCTTCCGTCGTCAAGAGAGAGAGCGTGACGAGAGAGAAAGAATTGGGGGCTAGAGTTTTCGGGGCTAGAGTCGCTGCCTCATTTTGATCTAGCGAGGAGCGCGGACGTCTGTCCGATCAAATCGGACGGCTAGGAGGAAAAACCTAGCTCGTTGTCGAGCTTTAGGGCCAAAAGAAGGTGGGATTTTGGTCTGGCGGACCAGGCCAGAGAGCAGCGCCCCGCGCTGGGCCATTGGGCCGGTTACGGCCACTAGCGGCACGCGCTCAACAGGACAGAGAGAAGCGCGCATCTGTCTTCTGTTTTTTGTCTAGTTTTTGGACAAATTTCATAGAGTTTTGCTATTCAAAATTATTCAAAGAAAAATTATCGTTTAGAAAATAGAAAAGTAAAAGTAATGTTTCAGAAAAGTAAAAGTTTATGCTTTTTTATTCAAGTTTTCTGCTGCAAAGTAAAAGTTTTATCCTCCAATTAAATTGGAACCAACGGGAAAATTTAATTGGAAGAACTATTCTTAGCAATGTTTTTCCCCTGTGGGTGAAATCAGATTCAGATAGTTTCCGCTATGACAAAAGAAAGATATTTGTTTTAAAGTTAGAATATGGTATTGTTATTTTCTGACCAATGTTGATGATAACAGTAGTGTAATTCTATGAGTCTTATGTTGAAAGCTTGAATCTCTAATAGATTTTGTATCAAAGTGACCATTTTTTAGAGAACAGATAAAGATCAAGAAATGTTCTTGAGCTAGAGAAATGTATATTTCTTGTTCCCACTACAATAAAGTTGATGATGATTATTTCTTAGAAAAGATGTTCAATAGAAATACTATCATCACATTGTTATGGAATTAATGTAGAAGGATGATGTTTTATTCTAATTCTGCCACAACGGTGATTTAGAATATAAAATGAAAGTTTTAAAAAGTTTAATGTGCATATTTTTTAACCAGACCAACGTAGGGTTATTTTTATGCTCATTATTGTTGACTATTGGCTAAGTTTTCTTAGACTAAAAGTTTTTTATGCTTTCATTCATGAAAGCGAATGGATGGGTACTTGTGACCCGAAAGATGACCAAGAAAGGTCATAACGTGAGGTAGTATGTTCTCTCTAAAGAATGGCTTAAAAAAAGAATTCCGGGATATTAATCCAAGAAAAGAAAAGAGATAGATCATTGAGAGTCTTGGTTGACGAATGTTTTTCATGTACTCTCTATGAAGATCATTTTGAGATGAAACAAGCAATATGCGTGTTTAATTTGACCAACGCCGGATCAAGCATGTGTGTCAAAGAGCATTCGGATTTATTTCTGAATTTAATGATTGAATATGCAGTCAAAAGAGCCAATTCTGGCATTTATGTCCCTTACAGGGAATTACCCGCATAGCGGGAAAAGATGATTGTAATAAAACCCGCATGGCGGGAAAAGTCTGGGGAAATACCTGCGTGACTGGGTAAAGTTGACATAGTATTATGTCAAACATCCTGTATGGCAGGAGAAATTTTGGCAAAGGACTTATCCTGTATGACAGGACAAAGATATGATGACTCATGTGTGTTTAATGTGTCCCACTCTGAGAGAAAAGTATGGAGTAGCTATTATGCTTTCCTAGTATCAACCGTACACCTTATGTGTAACCGTCATTAAGCACTCAATAAATCCAAAGTGAATAAAAGTTACAGATGGACCTAAAGATAAGATTGATATGCAAGTGTGACTTGCAAAAGTACTAATGATAAAGAACTCTGTTGAGTTTCTGAAATGGAATAAGGAAAAAGTACTCCCATACCAGTTAACAGATAACTTCATTTCGTATGAAGTAATCAGATAAATGAAGTAGATAATCGAAGTTTCCTCAATCCACAAGAGTTATGAATGTTTTTTCGAAATTGTGGCAGAAAAGATCTTGTCACATTTCGAGGGGGAGAAAGAAATATGAGATAAATTAAGAATGATGAACTTCCCCTATACTTTAGATAATGCGATGCACATTATGCATCTAAAGTGATCCATTAATAAAGAATGTGATCATCTCGGGAGTACGACGGTCATAATACCCCTAAAGAAGAAGAAAACAGTTGTATTCCTAGATCTTTTACAGTTCTGAAAGTAGACTAAAGAATACTAAGACGGTGCTTAAAGTGACAAACAGAAGAAAGTATTAACAGAATAAACCCAAATGATAAAGTTTAAAGATACCCCATTTTTGGTGAAGATGAAGTAATTTGGGGGAGCATGGTATGAAAATACCTAAGACTCGAATAGAATGTATCTGGGGGAGCATGTTGTATGACCTATACAACACCTGTCGTTAGCTCTATAAGGGAGGAATGAGTAAACATGGATCTTGTGACAAAGGTCCCTGTAAAACCTATTGCCTCTTCGAAATGAAAGACTATAGAATTAATTTTGCCTCTTGGCAATGGCAGAGAAACAACAGCCCCATATGAAAGAAGTACCAGTACCTGACCTATTGTGTACCTTGCCATGAGTTTAGCAAGGGGGTACGATAGTGATCTAGGAGTGGATCACTGGACATCGGTCATAGTTATCCTTATTTACCTAAGAGGACTAAGGAAATATTTCTCGGTTATGGAGGTGATAAAGAGTTCGTCGTAAAGAGTTACGTCGATGTAAGCTTTTACACCGATCCGGATGACTCTGAGTATCAATCTGGATGCATATTGAAAGTGGGAGCAATTAGCTAGAGTAGCTCCGTGTAGAGGATTGTAGACATAGAAATTTGCAAAATACATATGGATTTGAATGTGTCAGACCCATTGACTAAAACTCTCTCGCAAGCAAAACATGATCACACCTTAGTACTCTTTGGGTGTTAATCACATGGCGATGTGAACTAGATTATTGGCTCTAGTGCAAGTGGGAGGCTGAAGAAAATATGCCCTGGAGGCAATAATAAAGTTGTTATTTATATTTCCTTATATCATGATAAATGTTTACTATTCATGCTAGAATTGTATTAACCGGAAACTTAGTACATGTGTGAATACAAAGACAAACAGAGTGTCCCTAGTATGCCTCTACTTGACTAGCTCGATAATCAAAGATGGTTAAGTTTCCTAGCCATAGACATGTGTTGTCATTTGATGAACGGGATCACATCATTAGGAGAATGATCTGATGGACAAGACCCATCCGTTAGCTTAGCATAATGATCGTAAAGTTTTATTGCTATTGCTTTCTTCATGACTTATACATATTCCTTTGACTATGAGATTATGCAACTCCCAGATACCGGAGGAATGCCTTGTGTGCTATCAAACGTCACAACGTAACTGGGTGATTATAAAGATGCTCTACAGGTATCTCCAAAGGTGTTTGTTTGGTTGGCATAGTTCAAGATTAGGATTTGTCACTCCGAGTATCTGAGAGGTATCTCCGGGCCCTCTCAGTAATGGACATCACTATAAGCCTTGCAAGCAATGTGACTAATGAGTTAGTTACGGGAGGATAATTGCAAGCAATGTGACTAATGAGTTAGTTACAGGATGATGCATTATGGAACGAGTAAAGGGACTTGCCGGTAATGAGATTGAACTAGGTATGAAGATAACGACGATCGAATCTCGGGCAATTAACATACCGATGACAAAGGGAATAACGTATGTTGTTATTGCGGTTTGACCGATAATGATCTTCATGGAATATGTAGGAACCAATATGAGCATCCAGGTTCCGCTATTGGTTATTGACTGGAGATGTGTCTCGGTCATGTCTACATAGTTCTTGAACCCGTAGGGTCCGCACGCTTAACGTTCGATGATGATTTGTATTATGAGTTATGTGTTTTGGTGACCGAAGTTTGTTCGAAGTCCCGGATGAGATCACGGATATGACGAGTAGTCTCGAAATGGTCAAGAGGCAAAGATTGATATATTGGGAGGTAGCATACGGACACCGGAAGGGTTCCGGAGTGTTTCAGGTACATACCGGAAGGGTTACCGGAACCCCCGGGGAAAGATATGAGCCATAGGAGGGAGGCTAACCAGCCCACAAGGGGCTGGTGCGCCCCCACAAGGGAGGAGGCCGAATTGGTTTAGGGAAGGGGGCGCCACCCCCCCCCCTTTCCTGTTGGGGAACGTAGCATGCAATTTCAAAAAAATTCCTGCGATAATGCAAGATCTATTTAGGAGATGCATAGCAATGAGAGGGGGAGAGTGTGTCTACATACCCTCATAGACCGAAAGCGGAAGCGTTAGGTTAACACGGTTGATGTAGTCGAACGTCTTCGCGATCCAGCCACTACTGCAGGATGCTGCTAACGCGACACTACGATCAGAGACCCTTCGATAAAACTGTGTGCGATGTAATAATCGCAAATGGTGGTATAAAAAACTCATAAAAAAGGTGCAAAACGTTTGCGATGGAGGATGCATCAAACACGGTTCAGATTTTAGTTGCGTGTGCGATGCAGGGCACACGTTTTAGTTCAGTTAACTGTTTGCGATGAGGAGGAACAAAAGAAACGGGCAGCCATATGAAGGTGTGTGCGATATACATCATACAGTTCACTCGGATGTACTATTTGTGATTAGGCAACACAAAAGAAACAGTCAGCCAGATCAAGGTGTGTGCGATATACGGCATGCGGTTCACTCGGATGAACTGTTTGCGTTGAGACAAGAGAATAGAAACGGTTAAATATATTAAGATGTGTGTGATACGCGGCAAACATGTCTGTAATTAGAAATATGTGCGAAGACCGATAATAACACAGACGATTGCTTCTAATAAGATATATGTGATATGCTCTGTCTACACAACATATAAAGGAGGTGGGGACCACGACACAATGTACGAGGTTCACTGCCGCCACTGTTCCCCACTCCTAACCCTAGTCCGATCGAGAGGGAGGCGCTGAAGCGATGGGAAGCTCCACCGCCACCACCCCCCCCTCCCTCCCCCCCCCGCCGTAGCTATCCACCATGACCACTTCGGCGGGTTCATCCACCTATGGAAAAGGTAAACCACCACAAACCACCGTAAACTCTAAGCCTACCCGATCCAAAGTGCTATCAGCCCTTAAATCTTCTATTTTCTTGTTTTTGAGGAATATATAGATAGAACATGGTGAACCATTCTTTTCTTTTGTTCACGCGAAGACAGTGTGTTCTGTTTAGTTCCACCGTTAAAAATTATTACGACCGAATGATGCAACCATAGTCAGTGAGCAAACACTTAAATGATAGCACAATGACCTTTTCTTAACGTGTATGGACATTATTGTAAAATCAATGAATTCTTAGCCAACTAAGCACTAATTGTTCCTTTTTTACCAATATTTATTGGGTCCCGATAACTGCCACACGTGTGGTGTATCGGGTAGTTGTGTCACACGCCTCGTGTGGCATGAACAACAACTAGCCCACACACCTACGTGTGGGCAAAACAACTAATGCCCACACACATCTTTTTTTCCCTCTTGAATCCTCTCGCACGCGTGCGTGTGGGCGAAGTTGATAACGCCCACACGCCCGTATGTTAGGCCTCGTACCTTTCTGGCCCCGCACGCGACACGTGACGCCCACCGCGCGCCCGCAGTTGCCATGGTCCAGACCCTCGTCCATATTCGTTTATCTGCAGTTGCCATGTCGCTAAACTACGGTTGCCATGTCGAACAACTGCAGTTGCCATGGTTGCTCAACTGCAGTTGTCATGTATGGTCTGATCTAATGTAGTTGCCATGATTTCATAACTTTAGGAGTTGCCACATACTAACACTAGGCAGTTGAGAGAGTTGCCATGTGCTCACAAGCATGCTAGGGCAGTTGCCATGTAAAAAAGGAAGAGTTGCCATCTGCTTACGTGCACGTTAGGGCAGTTGCCATGTACGAGTACGTTGGGCAGTTGCCATGTACCATGCAAAAACACATGGCAACTCGGTAAAAGACAGTTGCCATCTGTTTACGTGCACACTAGGCAGTTGTCGTGTACCCTGCAAAAACACATGGCAACTCGGGTAAAAAAAGAGAGTTGCCACCTGCTTATAAAGCACACTAGAGGCAGTTGCCATGTGCGCTGCAAAAACACATGGCAACTAGTAGCTTACGTGCGGGAAAGAAGACGGGCGTGTGGGCGAGATGGCAAATGCCCACACACCAGCCCTTATGCGTGACTGAAAACTGGTGTGTGGGTGAACTACTAAACGCCCACACACCGGCCCCTCCGTGTGGTAAAACAGATGTGTGGGCGAACTATGTCACACACACCACACACACGCTTTGTCCTACGTGGCACAGAAAATTAGCTAGATTGTGTCAAATGCATATAGTACTGGACGGTGATAGATGCGTGTGGTCGAGATGGTCAACGTCCACACGTGTTGGTGGACGTTAACATTTCCGTACTTATTTACTCTTTTCTCCTATGATTATCCATCGAGAGGATCCAATGCAAAGGACTACTGATGAGAAACAAGCATGTATCTAGAAAATCAAACTAAACCAAACATGTCCACGACCAATCACTCCTCCAAATCACCTCAACCACTCTCTAGTTGCCATGAAGAAAATAATTGCCATTGAATGGACTGTATAATCGTGTTTCCTTGTCTTTTTGGAACCAAACAAGGAATAGTATATACTTGTTGTGACATAAAACTATCCAAAATTGGTTTTCCTAAAAATCCTCCACAAACTGGTTTTCTAAAATCTCATGTATAATCATTGATACCCAAACAACCACTAAAGACAAAGAAAGCGCACAAAAACTCCACTCCAGCTCGTGGGGGTAGTGTCAACTAAAAAGTGCGCCCGCTCCGCACGACGAACAAATGATGCTGCTGCGTGTTAACAATCCAACGGTCACTAAATTTGACTTGAAGCCAAATGAAAATAATGTGGACAGATCTTTAGCAAATATGTAGATATAAAATCAAAAACAATAAGGCTATTTCAAGATAGACAAAAATATCTCAAATCACATGCGTAAATCAGAAGCTAAGGATGATGTTACCAATCAAAACATCCACTTGACAAAGAACAATCCAGTTTCACAAGTACCACCATAGGTTTCTTCTTGCATAATACGAAGTCTAAAAAAGAAAGACAAATAGTAAGCAGTAATTCAACGAAACAGTGTCTAGCTAGGTGCTACTCTTTTTCTACTCAAAAGCCCACTGGTTCTCCCTGCGGATCTCCGCCTCCTCCTCGCGTGTGAATTCATTCTTGATGTTGAAAGTCTTGAGGATCTCCTCCGGAGTCTTTCCCTTGATACCCAAACAACCACTAAAGACAAAGAAAGCGCACAAAAACTCCACTCCAGCTCTTGGGCATAGTGTCAGCTAAACCGCACGCCCGCTCCGCATGACAAACAAATGATGCCGCTCCGCACGACGAGCAAATGATGCCGCTGCGCGTTAACGATCCAACGCTGCCAAATGAAAATCATGTCTGACAAATTTTGACATATCTTTACTTCTTTAGCAAATATGTAGATATAAAATCGGAAACAATAAGGCTATTTCAAGATAGCCAAAAATATTTGAAATCACACGCATAAATCAGCTAAGGATGATATTACCAATCAAAATATCCACTTGACAAATAACAATTCAGTTTGACAAGTACCACGATAGGTTTCTTCTTGCATAATACGAAGTCTAAAAAAGAAAGACAGATAGTAAGCAGTAATTCAACGAAACAGTGCCTAGCTAGGTGTTACTTTTTTTTCTACTCAAAAGCCCACTGGTTCTCCTTGCGGATCTCCGCCTCCTCCTCTGGTGTGAAGTCATTCTTAATGTTGAAAGTCTTGCGGATCTCCTCCGGAGTCTTGCCCTTGATCATGTCTGCAACAGTCTGGCAAGTAAGGTCGAGCAATCCCTTGATGTTGAGGTAGTTTGCAGCCAGGATGAGGTCGAAGAGGGTGTTCTGGTCGACCTTGATGAACTCGGCGTCAAAGCTCTTGAGGTCCTCGGTGGGGGCGGCTGCTGCAGTAGAGGTGGAGGAGCTGGCGTCGACGGCGGCGCCGGAGTCAGCCGGTTTGGGGCTGGCCTGGACGTGCTTCTTGCAGTACTCGATGACCTTTGGAGAGGATCTTGGAGTCGACGTTGGGGAGCGGGGTGCCGTTGTCGGCGCAGTCGTCCTCTATCATGTGGCGGATGGTCTACGACTCCATGGCGACCGCCTCCTCGACCTGAAATTCCTCACTGTCGAAGCTCTTGAGCGTGATCATCTTCTTCTCGCCTTCCTCGGCCGCCATCGATCGGAGGATTGGGAGGCGAAATGAAACCCTAGCAAAAAGACGCGGCGGCGGAAGAGCTAACGAAACACAGGAGCTTCTTTGCGTGTTGGGCTAGGGTGAGGAACCAGGAGAATTTATTGGGACGGTGAGGCGATGCCTATGTTAGACTGGGGTCGTGCTCATTTCGTACTCATCTTCGCCAGCGGGACAACTCGAGTACGGCCCAGCCTCCTCCAGAAGTTCCGTTCCGTTTCCTTATTTTCTGCTTCCAAAGATAACCGATAGCCTCCTCCAGAAGTTTGCGTATATCTTAGGAATTTTTGCACCAAGCCGCCCGCCTCTGGTCCTGTACGTCCTTTAGTTAATCGTGCAGATTTGCAAGGGCAGCCCTCCACAGACCAGACGTGCAAAGCCCACGTTCCCGATCACCATGCATGGCGGCGATCTGCGGCTAGAGACGAAGAACTCTCGTACGCCCTAAACTTCCACAGAGGGCGTGACAGGATCCTGGCTGCACGCATACACTCAAAGATCAATACAACATCCGAAATCCATCTCTTCCGCCCCTTGCCTTGCGGTGCCCTGTTCCTTCTGAAAGCCAGATCGCTTTGCTTCAGGTCTTCAGGAGGATTATATTGGGAAAAACAATGATATGTATCAGGAAAAACCATGATCCAGTATTTATTATTCAGTTTGTCTAATTCACATCTAGATGTTTTCTAAGGATGTCACATCTAAGCTCTTTATTATTGGGAAAAACAATGAACCAGATCGATTTTGAAACCTTAATTCTCCTTAACTTGATGCAAACATGGATTTCTGTGGTGGATATGTTGTGATTGAACTTAATGAGATGTATGTCGATTTAGCTCAGCTTTAGTGTTTGAGATTATGCTAGTTTTGTAGTGAAATAGAGGTGTACAAAATTTATCCGTTCTAGATTTTACCTGCACAACATCTACATTGTCGAGGAACTGTAATTTTGTACACTGATTGTCATTACAAGTGTTGCCAATTTTTATACTACTAAAGCTGGGAATCGTTGTTCTAGATATTACTTGCACATACATCTACATTGTCGAGGGGCTGTAATTTTGTACACTGATTGTCATTTGAATGTCATTGGCCGGGTATTTCAGTTGGCGTTGGGGCTAAATCCATGGGTCGTATTTCTCTCAAATTGTGTGTCCTTTTTTGGTTAGTTCGACAGGCTTATCATCTACTCTCTCCGTCTGAAAATACTTGTCATCAAAATGGATGTATCTAGAACTAAAATACATCTAGATACATTCATTTTGATGGCAAATATTTTCACCTTTTCGGACGGAGGGAGTACCTCTTCGTGCAGCAATGGGATCTACAAATATGTGGCAGATGCAAATGAACGAGGAAGGGTTTATTACACCCATAAAGAAAGCAAGCGTTCCTCTCTGTGCAAGTCAATTGGTTTCACCGAGCACAGCCGTATTCATTTTACTTATTCGTACGTGAAAGTGCTTATTGATTCATTCATTATGTTGCAGTGCTTGTCCTTTATTCCTGAATGTGAAGATGATTTGATGCCTAAAGCGGGGATGATGTCTGAAGGATTGAAGGCCGTGGAGGAAGGCTCTACTCCCCCTCCTCCCCCTCACCTCCCTCGCGTCACTCCCCTGAGTGACCGGGGATAACCCTAGCCGCCAGCGCGACCCCCCTACCTCCCCTCGCCGCTGCCTGTCCACACTGCCGGGCAAAGCCCGGTGGGTGCTGGCGATGGCCTGGCCCTTTCACTCCTCGCTCGTGGGGGCCTGGCACGGGCGGGCGCTCCCGAGCTGCAGATCGGCAGGCTAGGTGTGGTGGGCTGGACATAGGTGGTGCACGGCGGATGCGTGGCTGGGGTGGCAACATCGGCGTTGGCTGGTTCTACCCTGCGGGTGGCACGGGCTGCGTCGGCTCGGCTCAAGGCGGGTGACAATACCTGGCGGCGAGGCGCCATGGCGTCACGGTCATAATTTTAAATAGCCGGCTATAGCCCCGCTATAGCTGTTTGAGGGTGTTGCCGCTAAATGATTTCATGTACAATTTGCTACTATAGCTCTGCTATAGCCTAGTATACCCCAGCTATAGATGTTTTTAAGGGTCGTCGCTAAATGCCATAGCCCGCTATTTAAAACATTGGTCACGACGATGGTGCGTGTCAGGTTGCTGGCTCCTCTGGAGGCCCTCTTCGGTGGCAGGGTGCGGCCAATTCGGTGGCCCTTGCCGGCGGACGGGTGGCTGCTTCGTCCTCGCCTGGATCTAGCCGGTGGTCATGGTAGGGCGTCAGGGGTGATGCATGGGAGGCTGATGGAGGGATGGGTAGACCGACTACTTGTCACTGGGCGCAGTGCGCCAGGCTGAACGAGCTCCACTCCCACATCCGCTCTTCGAAGCCTAGCAGGGGTCGGGGTGCCTCTTGGCTACAAATTGGGGTTCAGGGTGAGAAGCCCACTGGCGGTTCTGATGGTGGCTCAAAGCCCGTAGCTCTGATGGTCTCCGGAGTGTCTAGATGCAGGGCGGTGGCCTTGGTGGTGGGAGTTGTGGGTTCGTGGGCGGAGCTCGGGCACTGACGGGCTCCTTCATGGTGGCCCTGCGTCCTTCGCATTACTCCGGGTGAAAATCTTGATTCAGTGGATCGGGCGGTGGTGTCTCTCCGGTGTCGCACCGCTCTGGAGTACTTGCGCACAGTGGAGCGCTCCTTAGTTCTTTAGCTATGCTCTTTTGTCTTTGGGATCTTTGGAGTAGTGTTGTTGATCGTCAGCTCCCTTGTATCTGCCTTGGACGTGTGTGTGCTGTTGGGTGTATGTTGTATGTCATTGGTTGCTTTATATATCACTCTAGTTTTGGAGTTTGTATTGGGCAATAGAAGTTAGAAAATGAGGTAGTTTGTACTAAACGATACATGCGTAATAGAGAAGGATTCATGTATAAGAATGGTAGCAAGAATGACGATCCATCAAAGAAAAGGCGTAAGAACTCAGACACAAGGCGCAAGAACTCATGGAATATATCCATTTTGGCATGATCACCATTGCGACCATGATCAATGTGTTCCTGAATATCCGAATTACCAACGAACGACGGTTGAAAGAACAGAAGGCAATGATTACGTGATTGCTCCGAACAGATAATGATACCCCAATACAGCAGTTGTTTCACAAACATAACCAAAAGAAAGAGCAGCAGACAATTATTTGTTTTAGACTACATTTGATATTTACAGCGAAATAAAAGTTGCCTATCACGAGGTACTATGCATGGTATATAACACGTCTAGAAACCAGAAGCGAATCAACTAGCTTGCTTACAACGAACGGCACGATAATATAGGATCTCACATCAAGGATTCTAGGCGCGTTCACCACGGATGCGGCGGGCGAGCTGAATGTCCTTGGGCATGATGGTGACGCGCTTGGCGTGGATGGCGCACAGGTTGGTGTCCTCGAACAGCCCGACGAGGGACGCCTCAGCGGCCTCCTGGAGCGCCAGCACGGCGTGGCTCTGGAACCGCAGATCGGTCTTGAAGTCCTGGGCGATCTCCCGCACGAGGCGCTGGAAGGGCAGCTTGCGGATGAGCAGATCCGTGCTTTTCTGGTACTTGCGGATCTCCCTCAGCGCCACCGTGCCGGGCCTGTAGCGGTGGGGCTTCTTGACGCCGCCGGTGGTCGGGGCCGACTTCCTCGCCGCCTGAAAAGAAAACGCCACAATCGAAACCGTCGATCATCAGCGAAGCAGCAACTGATCGGATCCGGGGAAGAAGGAGACAAGGGAGGCGGCGAGACGCACGATGGTGGTGGCGAGCTGCTTGCGGGGGGCCTTGCCGCCGGTGGACTTGCGGGCGGTCTGCTTGGTACGCGCCATCTTCTTCTTCTGCGGTTCCTCCTCGACTTGCGCTGCGGGATTTGTTGGGCGGTTGAACTCGAACGGCTGGGACGAGGGGTGGAGAGGCGTGGGGCAGCAATTTATAGATGAGGGGGGGGCTGGGCAAACGTGGACCGAGGCGGTTTCCTGTGAACGTTCGGGAAAAAAAGTTCCGGGATTGCCCCCGGTGATCCACGTGCTCGGCGCTGGTTGGTGGGGAGCGACAAGGTGAGGATCGCTGACCTCGCGGTGTGCTCGGGCTCGTAGGGCCTGTTTGGTGCCCAAAAAAAAAATCGTTTGGTTGCCTATACGAAGTGTTGCCATGTACACGTATGAACGTTAAAGCACAACCTCACTCGTTAGAATTTAGAAAAGTTCGGTCGTTTCTAGCAAGTCAGGTTTAGTCAAGCGTAAAAGAGGAACGATGTGCGCCACGTTGTATGGCGGAGTCGACAATAAGATAGCGGGCGAAAAAATATGTCGGTGTCGGGTGGCGCGAAATCGAGTCTCACCCCCTCTTTTGCTGGCTCGTGCCATCAAGGAGTCTTATCTTTCTCTGGCCCGATCCCTTCTAGCGATTATATTTCTTCCGCAGGTTATTCTTTTTCTGCTTGTTGCCAGCGGTGACTCAGATCTGCAAAAGTTGTGGCGGCGGCGGTGACTTAAATCTCCAGGACCACAACACGCCT
>NW_024116100.1:0-5796 GCF_003073215.2 Triticum urartu | reverse complement strand
GGGGGGGGGGGGGGGGGGGGGTTACCACACATATTCTTTTGCTCATAGTTCTTTTGCATTATGATATTGGTAGAAAAATGTTCCTATTTGGCACAACTAATTAACCGAGGATCATTGTGGGGGATATTCATTTTCGGTCGAACATGAGAAAGTAGTAAGGAGATATTCCTTTATAATATTGTTTCAAATTTACTTTGCACACGTTGCAACACTAGAATTCTTTTCCTAGTGGTTCTTTTACATTATTTGGGCATGTTGCAAACACAAGCATTTCAAAATTCACATACATAACATGCGTGCTCTTTCGGTCTCAACTCTCTTCCGGATGCCTCTCTCTCTCCAACTAAAGTCGTCGTTTGCCGCCATTCCCGACCAACGCACCCCCCCCCCCCCCCCCCCCCCACCCCCCAAATGCTATTCGTCATTGTAAATCGGTCCTTTAATTCTCCGTCGGATCCTCTTGCCTTCTCCGTACGCGTCCTTGCGGTTAAACCTATTTGCTTGGGTTTCCGGCGCGGTGTGGCCCTGGATGCCGTCGCGGCTTCTCCAGTTGGACTACCTCAACTCCATCCATGCGGTTTAGATCATGCTTATTGGGGTATGAACTGTGATTTTTTTCTCACCCATTGCAACACACGGTTATATATTTGCTAGTGCCAAAATAAAAGGCCAACCGACTTGGTGTTTCCAAAAAGGTAATATGAGCCGAATTACACCACCGCCAGGTCACTGATCCGCACATTGTCGCTCCATGACGAACCAGCGCCGAGCATGTGGATCACCGAGGCCATCCCGGAACCCTTTTTCCTCCCGAGCGGTCAAAGGAAACCGCCTCGGTCCACGTTTCCCCAGCGCCCCCTCACGTATATAAATTGCCTCCGCACCCGTCGTCCAGCCGTTCGAGTTTAACCACCCAAATCCCACAGCGCAAGTCGAGGAGGAACCGACCAAGGAGATGGCGCGTACGAAGCAGACCGCTCGCAAGTCCACCGGCGGCAAGGCCCCCCGCAAGCAGCTCGCCACCACCATCGTGCGTCTCGCCGCCTCCCTTGTCTCCTTCTTCCCCGGATCCGATCAGTTGCTGCTTCGCTGATGATCGACGGTTTCGATTGTGGCGTTTTCTTTTCAGGCGGCGAGGAAGTCGGCCCCGACCACCGGCGGCGTCAAGAAGCCCCACCGCTACAGGCCCGGCACGGTGGCGCTGAGGGAGATCCGCAAGTACCAGAAAAGCACGGATCTGCTCATCCGCAAGCTGCCCTTCCAGCGCCTCGTGCGGGAGATCGCCCAGGACTTCAAGACCGATCTGCGGTTCCAGAGCCACGCCGTGCTGGCGCTCCAGGAGGCCGCCGAGGCGTACCTCGTCGGGCTGTTCGAGGACACCAACCTCTGCGCCATCCACGCCAAGCGCGTCACCATCATGCCCAAGGACATCCAGCTCGCCCGCCGCATCCGTGGCGAACGCGCCTAAAACCCTAGATGGGAGATCATTATGCCGTTCGTCCTAAGCTACGTATTAATTGATTTGCTTCTGGTTCTTAGCCGTGTCACTCGCTCGTGATAGGGAACTCTTATTTCGTTCTAAATATCTGTCTGGTTATCGTACACTATATATATACTAGTTATACAACAAAGACATGTCTGCTGCTTACTATTTTGGTTTGCCCTAAATGTGAAACAAATGCTGTATTGACCATTATCGATATTTATTCTTAGCAATTGTGAAACCGTTGCCTTCTGCTATTTGATCCTCTTGTCATTTCCCTTACTTTGCCTTGCAACCTGTGATTCTCCTGGCTTTGGTTCAATGTTGCTGTGGTGCCGTGTGGATTAGAAAAAATAGGTTAACTGGGTTGAGTTGGATTAGTTTAATATGTATTGGCTTATCACTTTCGCGGGCCTTCGGGGACGTCGCGTTACATGCCTACTATTAATAGGTGAACACACCTGCAAAATGACGGTGTTAAGTTTGGAATAGTGATTGCTCTCTTACCAAAAAGGAATTGCTTCGGCCTTATAAAACAAACTTGAAAGCACACAAATTAAATTTGCTTGATCGATGTACATATTTACTGTTCATCCAAATGCTAACTGTGATTAGTATTATCTTGTTAGAGATAGTTGAGAACCGTATAAGTTCACTGATTTTAGAGTTTGGATCATAAACAATTAACAATTACACATATGATCATTTGCAATGGGAAAAAGGTTAATCAGCTCAATACTAGTATAAACTAAATTAAAATTTATATTTTTGGAGGGGGTAACAAGCACCCCCAGCGGATCCTCCCCCTGCTAATTAGAATTTATCTACCATCACAATATATAACAACAAACTCGTAAGGAAAAGAATTATGTTAATGTTTCAAATTTATGAGGAGATTGAGAATGGACGAATCTTGTATAGTTAATCTGACAGTATAGTTGCTTGAGGATCTTTCATTTGTACAATTTTGTGCTGTTTCATGGAGTTCAATTCAATTTTCAGCTGTCAAAGTGACCGATGGCGATGCATACAGATAGAAGGGAGGCAAGGGAATATGTGAAGGTTTATGGTCTGTTTGGATGCAATGTATCGACATATCCAGGTGCAATGTATTGAAATACTATCTGATACTTCAGTTAACGAGTGCAGGCTCTGGTGATTGGCACCTATTTTTATTTTTATTTTATTACTTGCCGGTGTGTGGCTGTGGGGGCTATGTGTGTACCTGTAGTAGGGATGTCCTCATAAAAACTGCCCTCCCACACTGCCGCATTAGGGTTCTTCAAAAGCAAGGCCTTCTTCACCACACTCAGCCCCGTGACTTCAAAAGCAAGGCCTTCTTCACCCCGCATTAGGGTGAACCAACCAGCAAAGCATGGTCTTCCGTGCCATCACATAGAAATCAGGGCTGCAGGAGCCTTCTAAAGCCATGAACAAGTGAAAACCAAGAGAGTATCTCCAATTTTCGTGATGATATAAAATTCTCAAATTTTTCTTGCACATAAGGATCTTGAGAGAAAGAGCAGAGCTAATTTATAGTGCGAAAATTGCGTTGCAAGCCCACTACCTTGACAACTAGCTAGGTACTCTCAAGTCCAACGTGTACCAGATCAGGAAAGCGAACACATAAATTTGATAGTCGTGTAACTCGTGTTCAGTGTTCTTTCTAATCATATCACACCAGAGTAATTAGCCAGGATGCTTGTAGAACCTTATGGGCCTCAGTTTAAGGCCAGGCCATAGGCTATTATCTAAAAAGTAGCTAGGGAGCCACAGGGTTGGACATGGGGACATGCTCGTCGTGAAGTGCCTAGTGTCTTTGTTGAAATTTATCCAATTAAGTTTTATTGAGAACAACCTTCTCAAAGCCACCAATGTATTTTGCCTACAAATGAGGGGATGGTTCTTTAGTTCCATTGTCGTCGACGTCCAAAATGGCATGGTCCTCGGCACGTCGTTCCTTTTCAAGGGAGCTACCAGGTCTCCATGTCATCCAGACAAGAGTCACCAAGGTGTTTTAGTTACCACGAGACGACGTGGACGTGTCCTAGTGCCTCATTGCTGTGCGTCCGTAGCCCCGCGGCCACGCAGACTCCCGCCTTGGCCGCCGCCGCCCTCCTCACCCGACCCTTAGTTTAATCCTTCCAGCGTCCACCCACCAATGTTAGACTTCCTCCACGCACCCACCAGAGAAGAAGGCGTTCACCTGAGATGAGCGCGAACCCCTGGCCTCCACATCACCCCTAGGTCGTCAACCCCTGCTGCCTGAGCCGCATTGTTGAGGGATTTGTTGCTTCCCATGTAGATGGACGGTGAGGCCGGAAATTGACTTTGGGAATGTCCACATCCACGTCTCATCTACACCTACCTTTCGTCTTTGGTAGCCTCATTGGCCCAGCCCCGACAGCTTCCTCTCCATTGACCTCGCCCACCCGCGTGGTGTTTGACTCGTTGTCCTAGGTCAACTATTCTCTCTAGTTTCCCTCAACTATTGACCGAACTTCATCGATGCAATGTGTGTAGAGTCTAATGCAAGAGTTTCTTGATGACTCATTTCTCGAGGAAGAAGATGATGATTTCGGGATATGGGTCATTGTTCACTAGTAGAAAACAGGGCTTTGGTCCAGGCCGGGTCAGCCCATTAGTCCCAATTTAGTCCAGAACCGGGACCAATGTGGGCATTGATCCCAGTTCGTCAGCCCAGGGGGCCAGCCGGGCCACGTGGGCCATTGGTCCCGGTTCATTTGGACCTTTTGGTCCCGGTTGGTGGGATGAACCGGGATCAATGGGCCTCGCTCCTGGCCCACCATCATTGGTCCCGGTTGGTGGCGTGAACCGGGACCAAAGACTCCCCTTTAGTCCCGGCTCATGTCACCAACCGGGACCAATGAGGTGCCTATATATACCCCTCGCTCGCGAGCAGAGCACCCCAGTGCTCTGTTTTTCTCTGGCCGAGGGGGAGAGGGCTTGGTGGTCCTCTAGCTCACCTCCTATGCACACAAGGTGTTCGATGGAATGCCCGAGCCACACTACTTAAGCTTTCTCCTCTCAAAGCTCGACCTCCAAGCTCCATTTTCCATAATATTTGTCTAGGTTTAGCGGTCCGTCACGCCCCGTCCCCGTCTTCTCCGCCGTAGATCACCCGCGCCGAACTCATCGCCGGCACCACCGTGGTGAGCCTCTTGTTCTTATCTTCTTTCTGAAAGGAAAAATATTCTTACTTGTATGTTTACATAGATACTTGTATTATTTTCTTACTTTTATTATTGCATCCCAGTCGACGAGATTGTCATCCTGGGGCCCGTATTTCTACACAATATGTTCCCCTTTGAGAGGTTCATGGGAGTCCTAAAGAAATATGTCCGTAACCACGCTAGGCGAGAAGGAAGCATCTCCATGGGCCATCAAACAGAGGATGTTATTGGGTTTTGTGTTGAATTTATTCCTGGCCTTAAGAAGATAGGTCTCCCTAAATCGCGGTATGAGGGGAGACTGACTGGAAAAGGCACTCTTGGAAGAGACTCAATAATATGCAGGGACGGATATTCTTGGTCTCAAGCACACTACACAGTTCTACAGAACTCTACCTTGGTGACCCCGTATGTCGATGAACACAAGAACAGTCTGCGCTCCAAACACCCGGAGCAGTGCGACGACTGGATTACATGTGAACACATCAGGACTTTCAGCAGTTGGTTGGAAACACGTCTCAGAGGTGACAACACTGTTTGTGATGAGTTGTACTTGTTGTCCAAGGGACCATCTTTGACTGTATTGACTTACAAAGGATACGAGATAAATGAGAATACATTTTACACGATCACCCAAGATCAAAAGAGCACCAACCAAAACAGCGGTGTCCGCTTTGATGCAGCAACCGAGAGCGGAAAGGACACATATTATGGTTACATAGTGGACATATGGGAACTTGACTACGGACCTGATTTTAAGGTCCCTTTGTTTAAGTGCAAATGGGTCAATCTGTTAGGCGGCGGGGTACAGGTAGACCCACAGTACGGAATGACAACAGTGGATCTGAAAAATCTTGGGTACACTGACGAACCATTCGTCCTAGCCAATGATGTGGCACAGGTTATCTATGTGAAGGACATGTCTACCAAACCGAGAAAAAGAAAAGATAAGGAAGCGAATACATCATACGATGAGCCAAAGCGCCACATAGTTCTTTCAGGAAAAAGGGACATCCTGGGAGTGGACGGCAAGACAGACATGTCTGAAGATTATGAAAAGTTTCATGAAATTCCTCCCTTCAAAGTCAAGGTTGACCCAAGCATCCTGATAAACGATGAAGA